>NC_136482.1:86530328-86615328 GCF_053919585.1 Euprymna scolopes
TATATATATATACATATACATACATATATATATACATATATATACATGTATATATATATACATGTATATATATATACATACATATATATATATATATATACATACATATATATATACATATATATATATATATATATATATATATATATATATAATGTGTGCGTGTGTGTGTATGTCCGTGTTCGGATCTAAAACTCTTGTTAAAAGTACAAAAAATGTTAATAAAACTAAAAGCCAAAAAAAACGCCATTTTAATGTGATTGGGCGACGACTTATCAGACAGCATTTCGCCATAGTAACAAAATGTAAGCCACTTAGTATAAAATGTTTGCAAAGAAAAAATATAATGCATGAAAGCACAATAATGGCTACCAATAAGTAAATAGTATCCCAAAATACATTTTTATCACACAAGAAAAAATTGTATTTATACTTTTTTATAAAACATTATAAACTTCATTTTTTATAAAAGCTGAATTTTGTTCAAATCAATTGATTCAGGAAACAATCTCAATATTTCAAAATCGAGGCGTAATTTTTCGGCACCTTCATTTGCATGATGCTTAAAAACACTTACAAATGATTATTCTTCCTTGGCTTTTTGGCTAGAAACAAAGTGTATTCTATGTTCTATTGCTATACTACGTCTTTGCCGGCTTTGATCAGTAGAATAGAAATCCTTCCAGACTAAAAAATTTTAATTTATGTCCTAATCTAATGGTGCCTTTTTGGGAGATGGATTTTCTCAAGATTTAAAACCTACCTTTTTATTTTAATTCTTTTCTCACAGTCGACCATAATCACACCATAAGCGGTTTTATATATGAATTCAATACTTTCTTTTAAGTGTTTCTTGTAAACGAGTCCGTATTCTTACTTTTTCTATTAAAAAAAAAAATATGTATGTTTGTTCCAGTATTAACTCAACGGTGGTTAATACGTGAGTAGAGCTCAATGGTAGCATTATGCTGAACTCATCGTTGAAATAAAGTGCAAACTTTTCTGTTGAAGTTGAATAGGAGGTACGGTTGATTCAGGGCTTTGTTTTTTAATTAGTCTACTGCAGTTTGTTGTCTTGTAAGCTTAGGGTTAAAGTTAAAATCATTGAACAAGACAAAAGATAAAGAATATTCACAAATCCATAATTAGTTACTAATCAGTACTGAATTTAGTAGGTGGTGCTCAGCTGTCTGGCAAATTGAGCTACAAATAAAGATCAAAAGGCCGAGCATTGGTCTATAAGCAAGCTGTGCTAATACAGGCAAATTTATTATCTTCTTATTTATTACTAGTTTATAATTGGGCATTAAAATTATATAGTTGTGCTAGTGTCATATATCTTCCACACTCACTTATGAAACCTTACTCTGTCCACCATCACATCTGGTAAGTCTTCATAGATGAATTGTTAGTCTTCTGTTAGTTGCTTTATGTATATTTTATGCGGACCTCGATTGAGTAACGTCCTAGTTTTGGCATCCACAAAACACTTAATTTCCCTTATTCACTAACTATGCCTAAATGTAAACGAAAACTTCGCAAGCAAAGTTTTTTTCTTCCTAGAACTACCTGTCTACGGAATACAATACCATGAAGATACTTCTCAGCTGACTATAACATAATCGTTTTCACGTCCAATGAAAACAAGTTATCGATTAGTATTCCTCTAAAATAATCCTTACGAGTTCCTTAAATTGTGGGGGTGCTGCATTATTTCATGCAGCATGTCTTGCACAGGAATATCCTGGCGGCACCCCAGGATTCAGGGCACATACAGTACTTAGTATCACCTAATGATCACCCATTTTAGTACTTATTATGAAGTCCATGACTGTAATAGCGCGATTAGTATGGGATGGCATTGAGTGCGATGGATTTCAAGGGGTTACTGGTGACATAGATGAAACCTATTGACGTACATTAATAACATGTACACCTGCATGCAGCAAGGGGTCAGGAGACAGGCCAGTGGGTGTATTTTGAGTGCAAGCTGGTTTATGGAGGTTACCGCCCTACATAATACCTTAAAATAAATAGCGGGCGCACATGCGTTTTCCAGAAAGCTCGAGTTCGACAGCCTACAGTCTAGAATTAACGAGAGAATCTTGATTTAAGATGAAAATCGAAAAGTTAGAAAGATCTGAATTGAGTCAGCGATGCAAGCCGGCTCTGTCAACGATAGAATTCAAATAAAGACGTCTCCAAACAATAAAACCAAGTCGTGTTTTTTGAAGAGCAGGTATGAATTGATGCAAGGTGGCACCGACCAAGAACGAGAAAAACTTACCTTTCTTGGGATCTTCTTATATATGACACACTACCACACCCATAACTGCCACACACATGTGCACGCACAGAAGACAGATGGTCCCAGCCATGTCACAGTTATATAGACACCACACACACGAGAATATATATATTCTCCATCCCTCCACAACAGAACAATAACCAGGTTCAACATCGTTTAACTATGGTGATTTAATGGGAATTCGTGTGTCAATGTGATTACGTTGTATATAAAATAATCAAATTCTTTTCAATTTGCACCACTTTCAGTGACCAAGTTGTTGTCTCACCGGCCACTTGACAGCAATTCCTTGAACTGCCTTTGAGCCTTGATAAGTACTAAGCCCCTAGTAAAAAACAAAATTCACAACAAAAAACATGACTGGTGATTTAACTCTAATCCCATCAGCAGTGTCCAGCAAATTTGGTTCTCCGCTTTTTGACCAAGGCTGAAATCTGAAGATTTACTCTCTTGTAGGGTGTTGTCTTTAGGAGATATTGCTTCAGTGAAGCCAAAGTTCAATGGGATACAATTTGAGCCGTTATGCCGGTAAGTGTAATTCTACAAACTGTATATATGAAAAGAAATATACTTATCCAATAACTTATCATGATGATCTCGATAAAATCAAAGAAAAGTATCCAGACCACACACACATCTATAAAGATGAGTCTAAACAAAATAACACAACAGCCAGTGCAACAATACTCAATAAATCAATCAAAAAACAAACCTCCCAAAAGAAATCTCAATCTTCAGTGCTGAAATACATGCTCTAATCCTAGCTCTTTAACTCGCCTCCAATAACAAAAAAAAAAAAACAAATCTATAATCCTTTCAAACTCCCAATTTACTCTAAAAGCGATTAAAAATAAAAAGATGGACAACCCCCTAATCGCAAAATTACTCCAAAAATTCACTGAACTAAACAGTAAAAAAGAAATCATTTTCTGCTGGATACCGAGCCATTCCGGTATTAAAGGTAATGAATTGGCAGATTCTGCAACAAAAAAAAAATGCCTTAAATCTCCCAATCGATGCAAATTTTAAAATTCCATACATAGATCTAAAAAGACGTATCAACGCATATACAACAGAGAAATGGCAAACCTACTGGAATGAACACCCTAACAATTAACTTCACGAAATCATGCCAAAAATTAAAAAACAAGAACAAAATACGAAACTAAACAGAAAAGAAGTCAAACTAACAAGAATAAAAATAGGCCATACTCACTTAACCCACTCATGTCTCCTAAAAAAAGAAAGCCAACCCATCTGTATACCTTGTCAAACACCACTCACAATCAAACACATATTAATTGAATGTACTGATTTTGTAACAGTAAGAAATCGATTATACAAAGAAAACAATATTAAAGAATTATTTGATAAAAACAACCCCCACACCATACTCTCATATCTTAAAAAAAATGGCCTTTATAATTTTTTTTTAAAAAGAACCCTTTATACAACGTCTTGGATATGACCTAAAACTATATCCGATGGTGAGGCCCCACCTTGCGGGCTTTGAGGAGTGTGGAGCCACCCTTTAAGTGCCATTGCTCCCAGGTCCACTCTGACCCGGAGTGGTAGTACCTGTTAGGGTCCCAACTATGGGTTAAATAGAATCCGACATAAAAAAATATACTCCATTAAAAATCGCTCCTCAAAATAACTAGATTCGGCATTAAATAACCTGAAAAAGGTTTATATGCCGTAAAACAAAAACAACCAACCAACAAACTGTACATACATATCTAACAAGATGAGACTGTTTGATTTGTAAAATATAGATATAACATTATTTTTGATGTAGTCTTATAAATTATGTACTTCAAAATAACATGTTTAATACACTGTCTGCATTTTTGTTTTCTTTTTCCTATAAAATAAAATAGTTTTTTTCTACATTTAAAACTTGTAATCTGTTTATCTCTATTCCTTGGTTTTATAATCATCGCTGCTTGTACAGGAGTCAATGTAGTTGTTTGCTCATGTTATTTCCGGTTGATGACTCATCACTAGCCAAAATCAGAAATTAGGTAGAATGATAAAGGAGAAAAGTGAAATAGATTAGTGATGTAGACTTGACGCTGAAACACCTGTTTCCATCAGATTACTGAAGTTAAGACACATAAAACTTTAGATGGAGAAACGTCACGTGCCATAAGTTGATAAATACATGTAAAGTCAAGGTATGAATGCATCTCTTCCTGTGACTGAAATCATAGATTAGGCTAATAGGAGTAAGCTGTATAAATATAGCTTTATTGTCGATATTTCCTACCGACGAGTGGGGGGGGGAGAAAAGACGTTTAGCTTGCAACGAAAAATTACCTCGTTGCTTACAAGCAAACGTATTCTTGTAAATATAACGCGCTGTTAACAGTTATCGTACCGGTCTGATAGATCTCTAACAACGACAAGAACAAACTACAACAACAACAAGCCTACAAAGGTGACTCTTTTTATAGTCTCAATCTCTCGTTCAGCGAGATTGAAACGAGACTGGAATGTCTATTTAAGCTATAAGGAATAGACATCCTATTTTCTTCATTAACAAACACCAGGCCGGGCCGTTCACAGCCATGAGTATCTTTCCCTTCCCACCGAGCCACACTCGGTAAGTCAATCAATTTAATTATCACATTATTCAAAAGTTTGTATGTCTAATCGAAAAAAAAACGTGGTCTCGATTCTCAGCGACTCTCCGCTCTAACCAGGTTCCAACCGGTTCTCGAGTACTCAACGGTTCGACTCTCCCAAATATCTTAACTCCCGGCCTTATATTATCTCATTTATGCAAATTAATGCGCGATCGAACCTGCTGATTCGTCGCCTTCTCGCGTCCCATCGCTCGGGGTTTGAGTTCACACATGCAGCCCACCTCCGTGACTGCAGTCACACTCAATTTTCACTACACGCCCCTCTGATCTCATGATCATAAACTGGGTAGGGAAGTAGTATCCGTCTTTACTAGACACAGCTAGCGCTCAACACTCCGCTAGATATAGCTAGCGCTCAACACTCCGCTAGACACAGCTAGCGCTCAACACTCCGCTAGACACAGCTAGCGCTCACTGCTCTCCGACAAAGACAGATACTACTTAGCAAAAGTGGGGCTACACGGCTAGACACAGAAATTAATTTTTAAATTTCTCATTTAAAAACGACTTTACATACAAGTCGACTAAATCGCAGTGTAATTCTTTTTAAACGGCGACTACTTATTTTCCAAAAACAAAACCGATTTGAATTGTATTCTCACCAAAATAACTATCGTTCAAAAACGACACCTTTTTTTCTCCTTTTCAGCACGACACGATTTCATGTTAAATTGCGTATTTAGAAATAACTTTTAAATACATACAAGTCGTCCGAATCACATTTTAAGTTCTTTTAACAGCGATGACTTTTTTCAAACAATAAAATCCGACTCGAATTGTACTTTTATAAAATAAATCGTTTAAAAACGACACCCCTTTTCCTTGTCAGCACAAAATGATTTCATTTTAAATTCCGCATTGAAATATGACTTCTATACATACACATCATCCGAATCGCATTTCAAGTTCTTTTTTTCAAACAATAAAATCCGAATTGTACTCAAGTAAAATATTTTTCGTTTAAAAACTATGACTTTTTTTTTTTCAACACAACAGGATTTCCCTCTAAATTCCTCATTGGAAAACGACGACTTTAATACACACAGGTGGTCAGAATCGAATCTTTAAGTTCTGTTAACAACGACGACTTTTTTTTTCAACAAATATAAGTGAATTTCATTCCAAATATTACGTTTTAAAAACGACAACTTTAATATAGACAAGTAGACCGAACTGCATTTCAACACGTTCATTTGACAACGATAGTTAAAGAAATACAACGAATCCACTGGGATTAACAAAGAAAAAGACAAAAAAAAGTCCGACATATAACATATCTTCAACCTTCGCAGTTTGATACGACTCATTCAATTCTCTCTTCGACAACGCTTTTCAATTTTTAACGTGACTTTTAATTTTTCAGGTTCCACGCGCATCATTTAAAATTTCCCATTTCATCTCGGCCGCATTGGTTCCATATTTAAAGCCGAAATAGCTTCTAGTCGAAAAAAAAACCTGGACCCGATTCTCAGCGACACTCTCCGCTCTAACCTGGTTCCAACCGGTTCTCGAGAACTCAACGGTTCGACTCTCCCAAATATCTTCACTCCAGGCCTTATATTATCTCATTTATATAAATTAATTCGCGATCGAACCTGTTGATTCGTCGCCTTCTCGTGTCCCAGTAATATGTCTTAAAAAACAAACAAAAAAAAACTCATTTGATTAGCAAATATCGCTATATTTTTCCTCACAGTAGAGTAAAATGGCAACTATCGGGGTAAGGGCATTAATTATTAATGCTTACACTGATAGTTGCGATTCTGACTCTACTCTGAGGAAAAAAATATAGCGATATTTGCAAATCAAATGTTTTTTTAAACATATTACTGATTGAAATGTCTTTCCTTTTAAATTGTACGGCTCATGATATAATATTGTCCACTAAAAATGTATTTATATTGTATTATCTCATTTGTGCTGCACAAGGTAATTCTTCAAATATAGATGGGGTTTACGCTTTTGTGGTTTAAATGAATAGAAAATGAAGGATTTTACTCACCAATTTCTGTGACAATGATAAAAAAATATTTAGATTCTAATAGAAAATTATTCCTCTTTCTTTTGTCTTCTTCTTTTCAGTTCCTTTTCACTTTCTTTCACTGCTTAGATCCTATCGTCTTCCCTCTCTGGCAGTCACAAGACTTGTTTAAAATCAACGGCAGCAATAAAACGGAAGAAAGTGCGGCATAGTGTATACCCACTCTTTTATAGGCATTATTTTGTATCGATAACATCTATTATGCCCCTTAAACATAAATAGGACTCTTAGTTGTCTTATTGATGAAAATATATTCACAACACGGGGGTAGCCAAGTGGATAACGATTCAGACTTCGAACATAGGTGTTCCAAGTTCGAATTTAGTTCGTTCCACAAAAAAAAAATCACTTTCACTTAGGACTTGGCAACCTTCACGTATTTATTATCATCGAACCAATTCTCTGTTGATTATTGTAGTGTATCCAATAAATACTCGTGATTTCAAAAGTATTTTGTAAAATATGATTTGATATTCAAATACATTCGAAACCAACACATGCAGCTCTCTACAATTAATTGTTACCCTCCGAACTTAGTCCATATGCATATCCGAACTTAGTTAAATTAATAAATGTATAATTATGCGCGCGTAGAAGATACATGTTTAGTCGACTTATCCTGCCAAATTCCATTTTTTCATGTTTTTCCTCCTTGACAGCTATTATTGCCGAATCAAATTTGTTCTACAAGTCCCAATTCTCTATACATTAAGTTTTCAATCCGTAGACTAAAAATTAACAGATTAACAAATTAGTTTGGTAGAAACCGTTCAACACACACAGACAATGTCACTTTTATATATATTTTAGATTGGTATACAGTAATACATGGACAGTTATTTCGTTTCTTCAGAACTCATCAGTGTGACTAGATTGAGTGAGATTTGGTGTATGTTACACTACTGACTGAGCTATTGAACTGTGATTTGAAGTAGAAAAACTAATTATATTGTATTTAAGTAAATTTATCTACTAATATATTAACACGTTTTCTCACTTATCTTTAGCAATTGTAAATTTATTTCAGTTTATTTTAATTTAACTTAAATCTATGTCTGAAATTGAATCTGTAAGAAATGCGTTTATGTGCATGTTTCATTCTCTTTTATAATTTCTTTGGTGCATTAAACATCTGCTTCTTCTACAGTTAGTGATCGTGGTCTTAGTATTCAAGATTTCTACATTTTCAATATTTATATAGCATCCGATTTCTACTTCTGAATGTTCTGTTTTTAATACTTATATCAATTTATTTTTCACTCTGTAATCAATCCTCTGCTTCATTATATGAAAGTCGGTAGAACTGTTCGATATGGTCTTCATGCGATTCAGTCAACTTTTTTGTGTTCGTTTCTTTTATAATAGCATTCCATTTCTAGTATTTTTCTAGTCTATTATTAAATGCATTGGTATTATCATTTATCAATTATAATTGTTATTATTAGTTAATGGATATTTTATTTGTTAAAACATCATGTTTTGTTATGCTTGATATGGAAATTATTATACATAAAAACTGGAAACATGAAAAGGAGACTGATAATGGATTGCAAGTTAAGATTGATGTATTTTCAATTACTCTGAGGAGTTCAGGATTTTAGCTTTTAAGTTTCTGAAAGTAAGAAAGCAAAGATTCTTGTACACATTACAAGAACAAAACTAGTCAGTCGCAAGACGGCATGTCAACACTTGACAACTTAAGGCTGGATCAAATGTCTTTTCTGGGGTTTTCTTTCTCCATATTGTCTGCAGTATTCTAAGAGAGAAGTATGTGATGTAAAATTGATAACTAAAAAGTATTTACGTGATCAAGTCAAAAATATTAGATTCATAAATCAAATTTGTGTTAAAAAAAATGAAGTTAGAAATCTTGTTCAAGTTTCGAGCTGGATCAAACTTTCCAAGTTATAAAACATGTGGAATTCAATTGGCGGCAATGTAGATCTAATAACGAATCTCTACAATGGAAAGAACCAGTTATCGCCAAAAGTGTTAGCATCCATTTTTGCTTTTTATACCTTTGTCCTTTGACATAGTCATTAGTGTTAGAATGATCAATAAACCAGTATTCGAAAAAAAAAAAAAACGATAACTTTTAGGAGTATCGGAATATGAAATATTAGTTCCTATTTTCTGATGCCAAAAACGATTCTTTTTATTGTTTTTTTAATTACTTTTGTTAAAAGCAAAAATTTCCACTACTGGTAGTAATGATAAAATATTTATTGATTTTTTAACTAATAGTAAAACTAAAATTATTAGATCATACTATTATTAGATACACGTGTATTTTTTTACACTTGAGAAAATATCTGCATATTTAACATGTGTTTTTACGATAAGTGAGAAGAATAACTACTTCATAGTTAAATATTTAGAAAATTAGAAAGAATCAGTAACTATATCGGAACCGGAAATTTAGTAAGAGATCAGTAATTGTATCTGAATTGAGAAAATTATTGAAATCGTTCTATCGTTAATAGATACACACATACATACACGTATGTATAAATCTATTCATACCAATATAGCGGACTTGCATAAATGCATGTTTTTCTTTTTTGCTTTGGTACTTAAAATGTAAACAACCTATGAAAATATTATAATGTTTTGTTTAAATAGTATCTGTACTTGCCTGATATAGCCTTTAAAAACTTTGATTACGCTTATCTCTTTTAACTTGTAATCTTTATTTGCTGAATAATCTATTGATGGCCTCACTTTATTGTTAATCATAAATTTAAATGTCCTATTTGGTGCATAATTCTGATGCTACTGATGAGACTTTATTCAATTAAAATAAAATTTTATATCAGCTTAGAAACGATCGTACACTGATTGGCTGTTGGTGGTGGATTCTTGAAGCCTAAGTAAATGGTTTTCCTATAAACTTTACCTTTCAGTCTTTATTATATATATATATATATATATATATATATATATATATATATATATATATATATATAATCTGCGACTGAGGACCGCTTGTGAATTTTATATTCACATCAAACTTCCTTTATCAGAGTAAGCTGGTTCAATCCACCTTGGGATATATTGAGCTGATGAATCAGAATCAGGAATTATAAAGATTAGAACTTTTTTATGGAATCGGAATAGATATCAGTATAAAAAGATATTGTGTTTATTTTTCGATGCCAAAAAGCAATCCCTTTAATTGTATTTTCTATTTAATTTTGTTTTAAACATCTTCCAGTGTTGGTAGAAATAATGAAATAAATATTTACTGATTTTAAACTATCAGTGAAGCAAAAGTCTAAAGGTCCTCCCTCCTCAAAGGTATTTTTGTTGTTTTTTTTTTTTGTCTTTTTTTTGCTTGTTAAAGAAAATATCTGGACATTTGTCACGTGATTTTACCGTAATCTGGAAAAATAACAACTCTATAATTAAATATTTTGAGATTTATAAAAAATCGTAACCTGTAACTGTATCGGAATCGGGAATTTAGTACGGAATCGGTAATTGTATCGAAATCAGGAAAAAAATATTGGAATCGTATCGTCATTAATCTCCAAGTAAAATCAATTCTAAAATACAGAATGATTGATATTTTTACTAAGTTTGGCAACGGATAGTTTAGTGATGTAGATGCTAACCTTTACACAAACCTGCACACATACTGACACTCAATTAGAACATAATCTCCTTGTCCGAGGTAATTATACACATGTCACGCTTTTAAAAATAACAATGGGAACAGAAAAATAATGCTTTAAGAAGCAAGTGTATTTATTTGAACGATATTTTGTCAAATATTCGATGTTTTGAATTAAAAATATTTTAATGGAGCTGATACAATTCTTAAAGCTACAGTTCACACACATCAACCACTGGTTTCTCCCTCCTTTAATAGAAAATCGTGAAATATTTCTTTCTCGGATTTTATACTTATCGATTCTAGGGTTGTTGATTCGATCCCGGGCTTAGGATAGAGCAAAACGGTCTATCTGTGGATGACTATATAAACCCCTTTTCTCGGGTGTAGTACTGCCGTTAGTGATATAACCTGCTACTACTTTAGCATTATGCAAATTTGTTTGCAAATAAACAAATAGTGTTTGCATAAAAAGCATTGTAGACAGCATTACTAGTTTAGCTTGACGGTTTATTATTATCGACTCAAGCGCTGTTGGGATAGTTGCTGGTCTAGCCACACCGAAGATCTGTTGTACAACGAAACATCCTGTGGATATATATATATATATATATATATATATATATATATATTCAGAATATGAGAAATTATATATAATTGTTTCCACAGCCAAACAACGTCGCAGCCCACAAGAGCAGCCAACAAACCGGAAGTCTAAGACTCGAGTTTCGCCCTCGTTTGGGCTCATCAGTCAGACATATCCGCATCCGGGATTTGAAACCCGAGCCTCTTGCATGCAAGGCAAACACTCTGCCAACTGAGCAAATGGCCCGCACACAAGAAATTCAATAAAATTTCTTGTGTGCAGGGGCGTTTTGCTCTGCGACGTTGTTTGGCTGTGGAAATAATTATATATATATACTTGGACTAGCATGGGTGCCCGGCGTTTCCCGGGTGTTTGGAGGTGTGTGTTGAGCCAAAAACAAAAATGTGGTAGTAAGAAGGCAGGTTCGAACCCGTACCGCGAAGGAAGAAAAGAGCGGGGAAAAAAACGTGACGTCTTTGCTGTTACTACCCCAACCAAACTGGAAGTGACTAAGGTTTAAATTAAGGCTAGACAATCAAAAAGAGGGGATGTCTTTCGAAAATATCGGCGAAAAAAGTCACCCCTCCCTGTTGAAAAGTGCCAAGTTGAGGGTGAAGAAATTAATGTTTTTAGCCAATTTTTCGGTATTTGTCGTCTGAAGGGTCGAGCTTCAAAACGATACTGATCTTGGTAAAATTCGTTGCCTCTGTCGAAAGTTTTAGGCAGGCATGCAAACATACATACATACATTTGTATATTGATAGCTCAAATTTTCGACACAAACTGATTAAAAAGCTTGTCTTATCTCTGAATACCCTTTATGTAAAATTTCAAATATTTAGACCAGAAATTGTCTGAGTAATTTGATAGAGATCGCAGAAGTCATTGTTTTTGTAACTTTGACTCCTATTATGACTCTTTAACATTTATTGTTTTGGGCTCAAATCAAGTTATTAAGTTGTCAAAGAAACCTATATCTAAAATTTCAATTGTAGATACCCAAAATTGTCGAGGGAGTTTGGTAGTGTTCTCAAAGGTCAAATCGTTGACGTTTGACCCCTTAACAGCCAAATTTCTGGCCGAAAACCGATTACAAAGATTTTCCCAAATCTCAATACCTTGTATATACAAATGTCTAGTCTGTAGACTTAAAATTGACAGAGTTATTGCGTAGGGAAATGTATACAGGCAGACAAACACACACACACAGCCAGACACTTCACTCTTATATATATATATATATATATAGAGAGAGAGAGAGAGATTAGGATATGCATTCATAATTCTGTCCATTATTATTATTAATTAATAATTATCATTAAATGTCAATTTCCTGCACTCTAATGCAAGAGGCTATTGAATAAAACAAGTTAAAATTAATGAGAAATCGATTAATTTCTGTATTGTTGTCCGCCAATCTCTTCAATATAGTATTAATTGAAAAGAAAATATGAAATATTTACTAAACTAGACAGTAATGTCTGACTGTAGTTTTTAATGCATTTAGTTTAACTTTGCAAAGCACTTGAGGAAAATAATGTGAAAGTCTCAATCAGAGGGGAAGAAATTGTGTGTTTAGCATTTTTCTGAAAGAGTAAACATGATGACGCTCTAATTTAGTGACTTTGGTGAATGTGGTGTAATTGCTTTCTTACTATAACGTCTATATCCACCTTGTCTGAAGTTTTGATACCTGCTAGGACCTCACATATCAGCTAAAAGCAATTTCTTTTTTGTAGAGCATATAACAACATCTCGTGGTAATACTTACATTTTGAATATCCGGAACTACACCTTAATTGCTACTATTTCTATGTCAATTTTGATCAGTAGTACTACCTTTCAGAGTCTTAAACTTTATATATAGAACTTGTTCTAGTTATGAAAAGAAATCTTCGTCTGTAGAAACGATAATATCTATCTGATTATCCTAGGGGCTAATAGATGAGACATACTGAATTGGGAAACAAAGATTGTGCAGTCTCTAAGCGCTCCTCTCCTGAGTTAGCACTGTTTGATTGCAGTGGCAAATAGAAGTTCAGGATGACTGGAAACAATGGCTGTGTAAGTGGAGAACCTGTACTGCACTTGATATTCTTGAATGGTCACCCGTTTTAGTACTGACTAGGTTCAATGATGCTAAACTTTACAAACTGGTGTGTTAGTGTGAATTTACTGTTTGTAATACACTGAACAGCTGTGATACAGCGAAACATTCTTTGTGGCGAAATATTTATGTAATAAGTTTAGAAAATATATATGGCAATTAAACTACACAGAATTTTCCACGTTTAATCCTCGTGAGGATTCGTCAGGCTATTGCATGGAATCGATGTTTTATGAGGATGAAATGCTGAAAGCTTGGTGTAGCTTAATAGCCATATATGTTCTTCAAACTTACTACGTAGCTTTACTTATGTATGGAGCACTGTCGAAGTAAATGCTGAAAATAGATACATCAAATTTTACATAGATCCGTAAATTAATATACATACTTCGATAAGGAAATCCATTTATCATTTAGGCGCTCAACATAAATAATTATAAACATAAGTCAATTACCTCCAGGCTAATGCAAGATTCTATGATGGGTATTGTATAAAACAAGATTCATTCTCAGTCTTAATTTTGGAGCATTGTTGAGTTTGATATTACCCCCAGGTCCATTCTGACTATGCTAAGTTATAACTGTTTCAGACAGACAATTAGTCGTTCTATATTAGATGAGTGACAAAATTGACTTATACTTTTCATTTCATATTTTCACTCTTTCATCTATTGCTTGGTGGAACAAGTATGCAAAACTATGTACTCCAACTGTTTCCTTAAATACGTGTACTCTTTTTAGTACTATAGATATAGGATGTTGTCGGGCAGCATCAGATAGCTTTACCAGCCAATACTTTCATTGTATCTGGAAATACAAATGATAAAAAGCAATCCATCATGCAAAGAAACAAACCAAAATAAGACGAAAAGATTGTTTAATTGGTACTATTTTAAGCTACGAGAGATGCGAAAGTTGCTTAAATAGGATTTGGTTTTGTCATTCAAATAAGCTTTAGACAAAAATCGATTCTGAAATGCAAACAGTGAATCTCTTTCTCTTTTTTTTTAAATTTATTCATTGATCGACTTCGACATCATTGTTTTTAAAATCTATACTTTGATATATGTCATACCACAACTTCTGTCTGCTGACAGAATGTGCCGTTGTCAAATATCAAAATGGTTGACATGCTTACCGATCCGAGGTTAACAACTCGGTTATAGATAGAAAATAATTGAAGCTGTATTAGACTTGAGAAAAGTGAGTCGGTCTAGTAAAGATGCTTCTAAAAACAAAAAGATCAACCATTTCCAGCGATGTTGCTCTGATTAGAGTCTTTCAGTTATTTTTTTCATTTCTATTCATTTAAAATTATAGTCTTTTTCTGTTTAAACAACTTAAGATAAACAATGCAGGCATTATTATTTATTCGACCTATTGTACACCTTTTGTCAAAATGATGGGAAAAAATTATATTCCGCCAGTGTTCGCACTAATATTCATATAAAATCATAGCATTGCTTCAGTAATTTAATTTTTCACATAGATATAATCATTTGGATGACAAAATAACACTCCCGTTTACTTATGTATTTTAAATCGTGTATATCCTCCATAAAACATGACTGAAAAATGTTTGTACTAATATTCTCAAGAAATCCGAGAATTACGTCCATAATTTAATTTTTCATCTGTAAATTATCATTTCTGATGTCTTGAAAAAGAAAATGTCATTAGTCAATAAGTTTATATTTAGAGTAGAGGATAATTTTTAAATGCATTTCAGTAGTTGGGTGTCGGATTTGCTATTAGCTTTCTCACTTTTCCTCACGATTTTAAATAAATGGTTTCGTTTAGGGTCTAAAAAAATAACCTTTTCTGTGAAGGAATGCTTATTTATATACAAATAAATACACATTGATCTTGATTATAGAGTGGGGAATTATTATTTTTATTACAATTCATTTATGAAGATATTATTACAATTTATTTGGTATTTCTCCCAGGTCCATTCTGACTATAATTTATCATCTTTATTTATTTACTCTTTGGTATTCCCTCCTGAGTCCCTGTTTCTTCGACTGTACCAACATGCAGAAATTCAAGTGTAATGTGAACAGTGTGAACAGATATCTTGTTCCTCAACTTCCTACATAGTATCCCTGGAAATTTGGTCCCAAATAGTAGCTACTTACATCCAAGTGGAACTGTGCCTTGTTTGAGGTTAAACAGCTATTAAAAAAAAAGGATTATTTTTCACAAGTCGTTATTAGCGATTCCTGATTGGTAACAAGAGCCGGTCTATGGAATCTGAGTGACACACCTCCCCATATTTGCAACTTTTTCTACCTTTTACAGTGGCCTTGCAAATTAACATTGCAACAGCTGTTTACCATTGATTTATTGCTAATGCTATAGAATTTGAGTAGCAAAAAGACTCCACGAGACTCCAATACCCTTCCAGTAGAGGTCTGAATACTGTTCCTTCTCTCATCGGTTTTTCATCCCTTTTAGATCTTCTTTTGCAAAATCTCTGTTTTATTTTTCTTCTATCTTCTCAGCCTATCTTCGTTTGCTAATAAATTTGCTTTAGTTTTTCACGTTTCTAGGTTAACCTTTCTTCTTCACCAGCCGTATTTTCCTTCTTCTATTGTTTTTTTATACTCTTTTTAGTGTTCTTTACAGCTTTCGGCATGTTTAGTTAATGGATTTGTAATTTCACTATGTTTTCCAATCTTGGCTTTATTGGTTCATACTTATGACAACCGTCAAAGGCGTAACTATTTGTTGCGTTTTTTATTTCATTTTATTTTTCAGTTTTCATTTCTAAAATATAGTAATTTTGTTTATTGCTCTTTAATGATTTCTTTGATGCATTAAACATCTGCTTCTTCTCCAGTTAGTGCTGTGGTCTTAGTATTAGAAGTTTCTACAGTTTCAATATTTATGTTGAATCCGATTTGTACCTCTGGATGTGGTGGCTATCACATGTTATGTTTTTGGTCCAATGATTTATCAGAGAGGAACCTATGTTTTTAGTGATGCCTGTGTGTCTGTGCGTCCGTTATTCCGGACGATTGCTAGATAACAATCCATTAGTTTTTCCTGAAATTTTGCCACAAATTGTATTTCATTAAATAGATGTGTTCAGTAAAAATAATTTCTGGCGAAAATTACCATTGCATCCTCAGGGGCTCAAGAGGTCAAAAATGCTCCAAAATAGGTAAAAATGACACGTTTTGCCCCATAACTTTAGATCCATTAATTAGATTTTTCTGAAACTGGGCTAAAATGTGGAGTCCATTGTTCTTAATATAAATCCAGTATGGGTGACCCTGGCAAAGTTCTGGTTCACGTCCCCGGAAACTTTTAGTGCTAAAAACGCCTCTTTTTCTGGCTCTTTTTTCATATTTCTCAACAAAAACTTGATGTCTGAGTATATAGTGGATTTTCACGGTGGTCAATTCAAATATGCTTGTGTTAAGGCCTGAAACCGCACCGTTATCCATTTACACTGAGATTCGGCGTCCTGCAGGACTCAAAAGGGGTCAAAAATGCTCCAAAATGGCTAAAAAAATGACACTTTTTTCCATATAGCGTTTGATCCATCCATTAGATTTTCCTGAAATTTCGCCAAGATGTGGAGGCCATTGTTCTGGATATAAATTCAGTATGGATGACCCTGACAAAATTCTTGCTCGCATCCCTCTAAGACTTTCAGGACTAAAACAAAATGCCTTTTTGGAACTATTTTCATATTACTCAAAAACTTGGTATGTATGTCTATATAGTCGTTTTCCATGGTGCTGAATTCAAATATACATGCCTTAAGGCGTGAAACTGCACCGTTCGTCTATTTTCACTAGGATTCAACGTTCGCAGGAGCTCAAAAGGGGTAACAAATGCCCCAAAATTGCAAAAAATGACACCTTTTACCGCACAACTTTTACCCCATCGATTAGATTTTTCTGAAACTTGGCGAAAATGTGAAGGCAACGTTGGGCCTTCACATTTTTCACATTCATCATTTCTTCACTATTTCTTGTGGCGTCATATCACATGTAGTACCAGAGGGGGACCACGCACACGCGTCTTGTAAATAATCATATCCATTTATTTCTTACTCCATAAACAATCCTTTTTAGAAGAATATGCCTTGCTTGGTTTGCAATCCTCTTCTTCATTATTTGAAAGTCGGTAGAACTGTTCGATATGCATTTCATGCGATTCAGTCAACTTTTTTGTGTTGGTTTCTTTTGTTATAGCATTCCATTTCTAGTATTTTTCTAGTCTATTATTAAATGCATTGGTATTATCATTTATCAATTATTATTGTTATTATTAGTTAATGGATATTTTATTTGTTAAAACGTCGTGTTTTGTTATGATTGATATGAAAATGCTTTGCAATGGAAAGCATTAAACTCAATTGAAAGTATTGTTGTCCAAAGAAGAGAAGCATAAAATTTTGTAAGGATTTGTCTTAATGCGTCATAGTAAAATCGAATAGCTTTCAGCAAATCTCTCGTAATTTTTGTCAGTCAAGATACGCTTGTGTAATGTGAATATTATTACCAGTAAAGCACATATATAACTAGTTGGCATACTCGTCTAAGTATAGGCTCATAATAATTATAAACATTTGAAAACTTTTTAAGAGATGCAAAAAATAAAAGCCAAAGGAAGCTCTCAAGAAATCGAAAACATTGATACACATCTGTAAAAAATAGTGTACGCACCTAACGTTATGGATTTTAAAAGTTTTAATATAAGGAGGTAAACGTTCGAGATCAGTCTCTTTTCATTGGCTGCTATGCTAAGATTGTGAAGAAGGCACCACTCCTTTTTCCGGATTACTCCACTTAACCTTGATCTTCACCTTTATAATTCTGAGTGTTTAGTAAGAAATTATTAACTACCATTTTCTGAGGATTTGGTATGACTCGACCAAGGATTTAACCTTGGTCAATTCGTAAACACTGTAAAGATGCGAAATGGGTTAGTTTTTATTTTATTCAAGATATCGACTTCTGATGGTCTAACCATGTATGATTTCACGTTCTTGTTCCATTTTACAGCCGGTCAGTTAATCAAAGCTGTTGTCTTATGCATGCTGAAGAGCATTCATTCTAACCATAATATCAGAGATGAGTATATTACAATATAACACTTTTCATTTCAGCAGGTAGCATAATTATCTACTGAGACAATGCACTTTGCAATCATTGTAAATATATCTCACTAGCTATTTATCGATCAATTTTAGAAAAAGAGGTAAACCGCAAAACATCGTGATTTCGTAATATTGTAAATTAAAATAACTAAAATTATTATATTTTAATAATTATCTAAAATTTTACAGGAATAACCGTTCGACGCCTTTGTGTTAGCAATGGAAGCTTTTCTGTTTTTTAACAAAACTAGTACCTTCCCATTCATCAGTTTTAAATAATAAAAATGAAAATATTTTTCTATATTCACAAAACAAAGTAGTAATTGATCCTTCTTAATACTTAATATTACCTTCATCATTAATTTAGGACCTGGTGCTCTGCTTTGGCTAGAGCATGGCGTCAACAGCCGGATTCTGCCGAGCAACAGCTCTGCTGTCTAATAATGTAACGCACTAATCAGCCAATCACAACGTGGCATACTGAATTAGAGGGAGGTGAGGTATGCACGCTTAGAAACCTTTTGGATAAATATTGGTAGAGATTTAAAAAAAAACACCCGCTGTTACATGCAAATTATGGACAGTACAAATATCATGAATTTTTCAGTCTTGGACCAGCACTTGCAGACGCCCGAAATTATGATTGCAAATACTATTTGCAAACAAAATGAAATGCACTACATGTGGCCAGATATGCAGCTAAGCAAGAAAAGGATCGATAAACGACGAATAAGGATGGTGAAGTACACAGTTACAGTGTCTAAAATGGATGCCTATCAGAACTGGGACATTCTTCCACCAAACTAGGCTGAAAATCTTGACCATCATCAAGATCATATATCTGTGGGTCTATGAGACTGATATAAAAAAAACGGCGAGAATTGGGTGTGGGCTCTGCAGATTGAAGGAATTTTATGAGACATTTGCCAGGATTATTTTCTCAGAAATCCCCGGCAGATAGAAGGTCAAGGGCATACCGTAGAGATCGATGAGTTTAACCGACGAAAACAGAAAAACATGTGAACCTTTTTTAAACCATTCTTTTCCAATTTGTAATAATTTTTTTTTTTTTTACAAAAAAATGATTTTAAAAAATACAGGGAAAAAACAATTGCTTCCAATTTTCCTTGACAAATCTTTAAAACATACAAAAAAAAGGTCAAATGTATTTGAAACACAAGAAAAATTCTTTCTTTGAACCCTTTTTTTTTTTAAACATTTTCTCTAAAATTATTTGAACCCCGCAAAAGTTTAATTTTTGCTTCTTCTAACCTTTTCCTCAAAATTATTATTATTAAAAAAAAAACAATGAATAATAAAGCATAAAATTACGGTAGGTGTTTTTTTTTTTGTTTTGTTTTGGGTTTCTAGATTCTACATGTATTCATTTTGCTATTTTCTCTTACGTAACGTTGTTCTTATTTCATCGACAATGATCGGCATAATCCAGTTGTTGACGTGATGTTTCGGTCAAAGCTGAGCGAACGCTGAGATACGTCTGGTTCACAATATGTACCAGTACCTTATTTTAAGCTAATTTTAATCAACCACGCTAATATACCCAGTACACGTTTGATACGATTCATAAAGTCTACTAAGCTATATCTTTAATAAAAGTCACGACCGTACATGCTGGTCGACTGACTAAAATAGAGACCACACAATACAAGTCATCAGTATGGATGGGTGGAAGATTTATTGATCCTTATTCAATGTCGGACAATGTATATAATATATATTTGTGTCTATAATATATACATTTATAATTAAATAATACTTATTTTATACCTACGCACACTAATGTTTCATGCTTACGCAATCATCAGTGTAGGGTGACAATTCTTGCCTGTCAGGAGATTCGAAAACAGCCACGAAGCAACCTTTGATTCTCTTTGCTAAGCTTCTACCTCCAGTCACTGATTAATTCCCACAAAAATGAACGGAATATATAACTGATAAACACTCAACTCGGGCGCGGACATTAGACGATCAGCGTTTAAACGGCGGAAGTTGTAAAGGTTTCATAAACGCTAGTTGATTGCCTCTTTCATTCTACCTATCCAGACAGTGCTCATACTAGAAAAATTATTAAAAGCTCTTGATAATTATAATTAAATAATTGCTCTGTTATACGTTTCATGCTTACGCACTTACCAGTGTAGGGTGACAGTTCCTACCGGTGGGGAGATTCGAATGCAGCCACAAAGCCATCCCTGTCTCCATTTGCTGAGCGTCTACCTCCAAGTAACAAAATATCATATATATATATATATATATATATATATATATATATATATGTGTGTGTGTGTGTGTGTGTGTGTGTGTGTGTGTGTGTGTGTGTGTGTGAAAAAGTCATAGATCGTACGAAAAAGAGAACAGTTTTTGAATCCTACCCATGTCGGGAATGACAAACATATGTGTGCGTATCCCGACATGGGTAGGATTCAAAAACTGTTCTCTTTTTCGTACGATCTATGACTTTTTCTTTTCTTGCATTTTTACTTCAATATCCTGAAGATGTCCTCTGAAATAAGGACGAAACGTTGATTATTTTAATAATTTCATTCGGTTTTTCTATTTTTCTCAAAACATAACGTCAACCACCGCTGGTATTTTTACATTTCTTATATATATATATATATATATATATATATATATATATATATATATGATTATATACTAAACATATCTTACCAGTTTTATTCCTATCTTTTAATTTTAAAAAATATCTTTGCTGTCCATATCCTGTGCGAAAGCTTATCTTCATCCTATCATTGTAAAAAAAAAAGCTAATTATTAGATATCTATGTAGTTTATAACACTTACTATTCTGCATAAAATCTGTTTTAAATAACAGATGTTTTTTGTTTTTTTTTTTAGTTTGCTTGGAATATATTAAACAGGCACTATTCTGTCATCATTAACTGCCAGTCAGGAGGGCGATATTCTTTCAGATTTAAGGCTATCCTGATCCCAGCAGCAGTTTTTGTCTACGGAAAGTGTATAACAACAAGATGTATTCATTTTTGCAGGTTCATAATGCTTTATTGAAGAGTATTTAGTTCTAGTTACTCATGATATTATGCTATTTATACTCGCCCATTTATATTATGTAAAATGATATCAAACTGAGATCTGAGTATACCTATTTATTCAACCAGATCTTCATTCAACATCGCCATGCAATGCAGGGATGAATTTGGTCTGGGCATCTTTAGCATGAAAAGCAAAGAACTAACTTTGTCATTGATATGACGGCAATTGTGATTGAATAGTGTAGAAAATGTGTAAGGAAAGTCCTTTAAAATTACTGCGCCCTCTGTAGATGTATAAGGAAAATCCTTTAAAAGTACTGCGCCCTCTGTAGATGTATAATGTTGCAGCAACGTAAAGCAATTCAATAACCAGTAAACACCGGTTCTGCACGGAATCCAACTAGCAAGGTACCTAGACGGACGCGAACGGTTACTCAGAACGGACCCAACAATCGGTTACTCAGAACGGTCCCAACAACGGTAAGATATGCTCACACCCACATGGCACGAGAAGCAACAGAAACACGATTCCCGACCAAGTCAATCATCGCTCTCCCAACATATATATCTTTCAATCACCCGTTTTTATGGCCGTTGCAGGCCGGCTAAATTTGCATATTGCGAGAATTCATGTGACTTTGTGAGATATCATCCTTTACAAAAGACGGCGGCCGCCATCTTGATCTTTCTTTCTCTATTTTCGGTCGGCAACGCCGAACCGGCCCCGAGGTAAGTCTTTCCTTTTCGTCCGTCTCTCTTACGCACCCACACAACACACAAACACGCGGGCGCTTGTCTCCTGGATGCAAATTACAAATAGCAACAAAAAAAACACCATTTTAAAAAAAAAATTATCTTTGTTTTATTAATGAATCACGATATATCAAGGCTAAAAACCACTTAATAACTATAATGAGATAGATTATCAGATTAATGATGATTAATAGCGTTTAATCTTAGATGTTTTGACCAAATCCAGCTTAATGTGTGTTAATCTATAAAACGGGATAATGTAAGGAATTTGATCCAGCAAAATCGACAAATTCTGCTTATTGATCTTTTTTATTGAATTTTTCATTTCTTCTGATATGCCAAAATCATGAGAAGAATTGAAAATCTCAATGCAATAATCAATAGACAAAGATTGTCGATTTTGTTTAATCAAAAGCGTTTGAATAAGAACATGCTGACTAAATGTATATACACACGCACATGCACATTGGATGCAAACAGCTTCCTAAATGTTCAATGGTTTAATACATTATTTGCTAAGAATTTTAAAGCCACACATCAATTTCTATTCGACAGCTTAAATGTTTTCAAATTACTTTCACATTTCATAGGATCAAAAAGTAATTTATTGTTTTTAGTTTTTAACAATTAACAATAAATAAATCAATAAATAGTCGATTTGATTATGGAGAAAGGTATTAATAGTGGAATTAATTTCGAAATTAAATTATTTTTAAATAAGATTTTTACATTTGTATTAATTAGATTATTGTTCACATCTGGAGTTGTATTTGCACCACGTTTTAGCTGATGTAACCTCAAATCTTCAGATGTATCTTGTTGAACCCTGGAATCTTTTTGTCGAACTGGAGAATCTGCAAAGATGAAGGTTCAATTGTCAGCACAGGCGATACTAAGAACTACGAATTACTCGAGACTTTTACTTGGTGATGAACTCGGTGGAACGAGAAATTCCGTGCAGATTTTAGTTTTCGATCGAGAATTCTCGAGATTGACAAGATACACCTGAAGAAGATCGGATGTTATATCAGTCAGAACGTTGTGCTTATAAAATCTAAGATGAGGACAGTAGTACGAATGATTAAAATAACACAAATTATTAATCCTCATCTAAAAAATTCAGAAGCATAAAGATTAAAAAAAAAGTTTTTATACTTTCTAATGTTCTACTCTTTATTAAAATAAATTAGCAATTAATAGATTAAATAAATGATGGACTTTCCTTACTGCTAGAAAACCCCTAAGAGTTAATACTCGTCGACAGTCAGAAAACCCCTAAGAGTTAATACTCGTCAACAGGCGCAGCAATCAATCCGGAAAACTTGGGTAATATCGTCGGCCTTTTTGCTGTCGGACTAATAGGAGGTCTACTCTTCCGAGATTTGCCTCCCAGCTTTCGAGAAGAGTAAGTTAATCGCTTGGGAACTCTCTTTGAAGATCGCCGACAGTGATACTCAGATTTATTTTTGGAAAGCACGAGTGCTCTTCCTCTCTAGAGCACTGGCCACTTTTCCATTTTTTGATCTTGTGTCACATCCCTTCACAATGGAAGAGAGTTACATACCAGGAAATATTGCAACCTAACGCGAGACTACAGCCTGTCTGACTTAACAGTCGGAAATACCGAAAAACTGTCGTTGTACTCAGCTTTCTGTACAATATATTCTTTCGATCTAAACCTGTAATTCGCATCTTTCTTTATGACCCTTTCTTAAGGGTTGCAACAACTGGGAACGAGGTTTTGAGAACTCAGGAATGAAAATCAAATTTTAGATACCCGAGTATTTCTCCAACTGGTGGTAAAAATTTGAGAACGTACGTTGAAAAGTCGAATTTAAAATACCTCAGTGTTCCGCAACAACTATTGACATGGTATTCGGATTAATAACGTGATATTCATAGGACCCACCTTAACAATATCGACCTTGCGACGAAATATTCGAACGAGCAGATAGTAGTTTAAAAACGAACCATTCAAAGAGTCGATACCATAGAACCGGACGACTAAACGTTTTTAGGACCAGTAAGCAACTTAGAAAGTTGCATTGAACTCTACAAGATTCGGACGGATGTTTTTTTTAAGAAATACCCATCCTAAGTTCGGTGTGCTAGCTCTCATTTTGTTTTACCAACTAAAAAGAAAAAATTAGATTGTTCAACGGGTAAAAAATTATGGATGAAAAAGTCCTGTGTTGATTTTTTGGTAGATATTGACCGGAAAACACCGAGTAACCTGGTCGATTATTATTAGAAAACTAAAACTATTAGATTTTGGAAAATGTGAATTTACGGCTTGGAATCTTTAGTAAGGAATTTAACTCCGAAATAAAATAAACAAATTCGATTTAGAAATTTAAAAGTAGATTGGGATTTAGTGACTTAAGTAAACAAGGTTTTAACTTACGTGAACGACATGTGGTTTGCTTTGCTGGCATTGAAGTTAGCAGGGATCAAACTAAAGAGTTGGCGAGAAATGTGTTAGCGATCAGAAGTGGACGGCTCTGTTGGAAGCAGAAAAGGGATACGTGAAAATGTAGAAAAAGACTCCGTGTGCCAAACTCCGACGAGAGAATCCATAAGACGAATAAAACCATGTAAAATATAACTCGTTGTTATGGTGTTCTCTTAGGGTTTGGAAAAATAAGAAGGTATGTAGTTATTCTAATCTGAGACAAGCAGGCATATTGTAATCGTTTGATTGTAAGTAATACTGTCTGTAAAAGTTTGTGCTACGATTGTTAATTTCGTGTATTTGTGAAGAAGAGGCTGCACACACAATGAACATTTTACAGCATACAACAATAAAAGAGCATTTAAACTACTAACAACACACTGCATATATCACAACGTTAAAGAGACATCTGTTAAATAGACACTTTATATACACTTACCCTGCTACATAACATTTTTATTAAAATAAAAAATGACTTATCGATTTTCGTTTTTTTTTTCGTTAGGTTTTCTCTCAAAGAGTAAATTAAATGTGACAAAAAACTTGATTTTAACTCTTTTCTGCCAAGAAAAATAAGGTGAACTTTAATTTAAGAGCAGGGGAATTATATTTTTTGTTTCAAGATTTACATTGTGTTGATCGTTAAGAAAATAGGAGGCTCCCTGGAAAATCGTAAATTATTTTTGCCGTATTATTTCAAAGCCATATTCATTATTTTCTCTTTTAAAAGAAAAAATAAGAAATGATGGAAGGCTTAAAATCAGCTTTGGCACAAATATGGAAATATCAAATCGATTTGCAGCAGAGAAATAAAAAGAAAGACCAAAGCAAAACAAATAACGAAGAAGACGGGGTGAAAGGGGTAAATATCAAATGGAACAACAATAGAAGTAGCAAAAAAAATTTTTTTCTTGAATAAAAGCAGAAATGAAAGAAAGACTTCAAAACCTACTAATGAAACACCAGGAAAAAACAGATGCTACTGGAACAACAAGAGAAAACAGATTTATTAGCACAAAATTTAACAAATAAAAATCAAATCTCATAATAAGGCAGTCTGGAACGCTATTGATAATTTTATTTACTCCCCGGACGAAGATAAGACTTTCGTCGCATATTCATGGAGGTATCAGGATCTGTATAACATTGGTTGTACCGATTGAACGCACTCCAAAAAGTTTCACTTATTGCTTTAAAAACTGGGATCCACTGAAGACAACAAACTCATAGATTACATTTTACCCTGAAAAGCGTATGAATTTACTTTTTCTGAAACCGTAGAACTCGTTCCAGAATTTTTCAGTCCAGAGATATCGTTATTCCAGAAGAGATAGAAGTGCCTTAATTTATCCATAATGACGACGAGGACTATTTAAAATTTACATCTACTGTCAATAAAGATTGCGACGATTTTAAACTAGCTGAACTGAGTGCTTGACGATTTCAAGTGTCTGATATCCGTACAAGGATTGGTATTGACAAAGACTTTGAAAGTCGACGCAGAATTTTGACTAAATTAGAAAGTGAACTAAACCTGACAACATAAAAGTTGGCGGAATATTGTTAACGAGTGATTTAAGGAAAATTGAAGAATCCGGCGACGGGTACGTGAGAAAAATATATAAAATATCAAAACGTTATTTTCTACAGACAAGAAACAACATAGGACTACCCCCACACACACACAGAAAAAAACAATTCATTAAAATTAAAATTATGTCAACACCAAGTGTGGATTTTGCAATGGGGTGAAGACTATCCATACTGAATAAAAACTTAGCTGAATTGCGATAGAATCGAGCATAAAAGCTCACTTTGTAAATCAAAGAACAATATTAGAAGTCGGATACAACACACTAGAAAAATCATAAAAAACGATGAAACCATACGTAAATATATGCTGGTGAAAATATCAAATAAAAATGAAGTTTCAGTTAGACTCAGATTCAAACTTATAAATCATAAATTTGCATACGTGTGGGATATTGAATAAACCTATTATGCCAAAGTCTTGCAAAACAGCCAGAACGGTGACTAGGTCGAAAATGAATTTTGAAGGTTAATTAATCACTATTGTTATATTTTGCCACACGACAAAGATATAAGGTGCCCGTGTTAAAAAAAATCCAGGAAATGCAATAATTTAATTTGTGAGATTTGTCTATTAATACTTTTGTCAAAAGTGGAAACTCAAACGACAAAGAAGGGAAATTTCAAGTCAGAATTAAAAGAAAGTTTATCTGAAATTCTCTCAACCGGGTTGGGAAAATTCATAAAATGTCAGATGGATTGTAACACAAAAGTAACAAGCAATCAGTATTCAATAAAAAAAGAAATTTTTTACCTCATTGGAGAAAATTAATCAGTAGCTTGAAAGACTTTTAAATACTGGCATCCTATCAAAAGGTAAATACAGTCGATGGGCAGCAGGTACAGTCTACGTCAAAAAGAAGTCAAAAGATAACCGCGTTTACACTAACTTCAGAACTGGTTTGAACTCGCTACTAAAAGATGACCTATTTCCTAGCCATGAAGAATTTTTACTAAGCTAAACGAAGGAAAGATCGTCTCTAAAGTTGATCTGAGTGACACATACCTTCAAATTCCAGTCGGAAATGGTACTGTACAAACGGGCAACCTTTTGTACTACGGAATTTATTTTTCTTCATAGACACCATCATTCCCAGTGCACTTTTCCCAGTGATGCATCTCTGCTTTTGATGCACGTCCATGACAGGGGTTGCTTATTTATATTATCACAGCATCAGTATCTGCAATAGAAATGAAAATTTTAGGTCATGAATGCATACGTTCAGTCATCATAGCAATGCAATTTGCAATCCCCGCTGATCCATTCGGGTGGAAAAAAAAACGAATTTAGAAAAAGACTCTTTACCCTTGCTCTTATGAAACAGGAAGTATTCTATGAATTGTAAAGCCCACACGTCAATAATTTCTATTTTTGCTTTATTTATATTTTGCTGGCTTTTTTTTATTCAATTAATTATTTGTAATTTTATTTATTACTAGACTACCCATGACCCGTTGGGTCAGTATATATTAACTATGGAATTAATGTATGAGCGTGACACTTTTGACGTAAAGAAAATAGTTTTTTGTGACGTAACAGAAACATTTCTATGAAAGTATATTAAAATGAAAAAAAAAAGAATATAGATAGATTTCTATGAGTCGTTCTGTTTATAATTGTTTATTCTTAAAAAAAAACTTACAGCCATTGAATTGTAAGCGGTTTGCCATACTTATAGGTAAATGTGCACTGAACAGATACCATAATACTTAAAGTTAAATTCAAAGTTTGAAATATCTTTTAATTTAAACGTGAAAAAAAAAATTGGGTCGTTGAAAACGTACACAGGAAAACAATACATTGTAAAATAGTAGATCTATTTGTAAGAAAATTGCGTTAAAATAACTTAAACGTAATACGGAAATGAACGATGTAAAAAAATGCAGAAAGTATTAACAATTGTTTATTTGGATAATTTAAAACGCAAAAAAAAAATTAGGCCGCTGAAAACGTACACGGTAAAAAAAAATACGTTGTCAACAGGGCAAAGTTTATTTATTTGTGAGAAAATTGCGACAGTATAGTTGTAATACAGAATAGTTGCAAAACATCCCCTAAGGGGTCAGTATGTTATATTAGCTATGGAATTAATGTATGAGCATGACACTTGTGATGTAAAGAAAATAGTTTTTTTTGTGACATAACAGAAACATTTCTATGAAAGTATATTAAAATGAAAAAAAGAATATAGATAGATTTCTATGAGTCATTCTCTTTATAATTGTTTATTCTTGAAAAAAAAAACTTACCGCCATTGAATTATAAGTGGTTTGACATACTTATAGGACAATGTGCACTGAACAGATACATAATACTTAAAGTCAAATTCAAATTTTGAAATATCTTTTAATTTAAATGTGAAAAAATGGGTCGCTGAAAATGTACACAGTAAAACAATGGATTGTAAAATAGTAGATCTATTTGTAAGAAAATTGCGTTAGAATAACTTAAACGTAATACGGAAATGAACGATGTAAAAAAAATGCAGTAGTAGAGTAGTAGTAGGGAAAATACATGTCAACCAGTAGTAGTAATAGTAGGATAAGGAAGAGGCGTAGTAGTAGTAGTAGTAGTAAGATGAGGAAGAGGAGTCGTAGTACTAGTTGTAAAGAGGAGAAGTAATAGTAGTAGCAAGAAGAGGAGGCATAGTAGTAGTAGTAGGAGGAGGAGGAGGATAGTGCGCAAGCAAACAAGCAAACAACCAAGAACGACAGAGTTTTAGTATTATATAGATAAGTGAAAACTTATCCATGCATTACTTTTAGTCTTGATAAGGGTTAATGAGATGCGTAGATGTTAGTCAAAGAATGAAGAATAATGTAAGATGGTTGATAATCATAAATGGTAGGAAATTAGGTGTGAATATGCGATATTTTCTTTTTTATCAGATGCAGATATTATTTATATCTAATTCAGTTTTTAATTTATATTTTGAATGTTTTATTAAATGTATAATAGGTTTTAATATATCAGAAATAAATCCGACAATTCTATTTATTTTCACTTAGTGAGAGGGGGAATCTATCGCCATATTTTCCTCTAAATATGTCAATTGAACTCATATAAGTACAGTATTTATTATTATTATTATTATTATTATTATTATTATTATTATTATTATTATTATTATTATTATTATTATTATTTATTTATTTATTTATTTTTGATATTAATGGATAGTAGAAAATGCATTGTGGATGCGTTATCGGCAGATCCCATAACTCTCGCTTCTCCAAATTTTTCCCACAGTCCTCATTTACGATGAGTGATTTTTCTGACAAAGGGAGAAGAAAACGCTGTATTCTAGATTGGCAGTATTTATGTGTTAACAGTAGCCTGAGATGTCGAAAATGTTCTGTTTCTATGTCTATCCTTGTGGCCGTGTCACTAGTAAGGGTGCTGGAGGTAAACGTTTTAACTGGGCTGAGGTTATCCACTTGATAGCCAGGGGCTCGAACGTTGGATTAACAACTAAGAAGGCTGTCCTATTAACAGGTTCAAAGTATTGGGACTGCTGTATTGCCATTTGGTAAATGGATTCTGGATCATGGAGTAGTTTCTGCTGGAGCTTCTCGATTCCATATTGATGGGTAATTGTTACGGCTTTAACTTATCATGTGCTATAAAAAAAATATTTCTTCCTTTCTTTTTCTCCCTTACTTTCTCCTGCCTTTACTGCCCTGCTCTAACCAAGTCTGTGGACTTGTTCCACAAATCCCAAAACTCCGTCAAGAAAATTCCCCAGAAAAGTACACGATTAAACCCAGAACTCCAACTTCCAATATTGACCCCTGACTCCTATGTCTTCTTCTCCAACATCAGGGGTCTATGTTCCAACCTTCCAGAGGCTGAAACCCAATTACAGGAGACCAAACCAGACATATTATTCCTAAACTGGCATTGGACCGACTATTTCCCTAAATGAGTTCATGATTAAATGATGCTTTAAGTTAACATCCAAATCTGACCCTCAAGATCGCCATAGGCATGAAATATGTGCCTACATTAAAGATGACTATCCATGTGGTAGAATCATCTCCAGAGAAGATCTAATTTACCTTATAGGTGCTTCCAGATTGCACTTGCTCACATCACTGCATTCATATTTGCTCTCTATCACCCCCACAACAGCGGAGTTACTATCTTTAAGAGAATATCTGAGAAAATTGACCACATTCTGTCTACTCATCCTTCGCTAAGATTCATGTCTGTGGAGACTTCAATGTTTACAATGTGGAATGGTTAACCTACTAAAACCAGACAGATGATGAGGGGAGGTTTTGTCACGATTTCTCCATTGCTTATTACCTCACTTAGATTGTTCACGAACCCACCGGTCTTCCCAACACTGACAGTCAGTATGCAAGTCTCCTCGACCTTTTTCTTACAACTTGCCTAGAGTTATGTTAATCTTCCATTCTATCTCCACTGTGATCTTCCAATCACTTGGTTGTATCAATTAAGATAAAAAACGAAATGTAATAAGCCCTCCGACATACCTCTCCATCATGCAGTATATCGATACTTTATGGCTGACTGGGATAGCTTCCATACATTTATATCAGATCTACTTCTGTATTCCACGTTTAAAAAGAATGTGTCCTCAATAGTATCAGACCTGACAGAATGGTTAATTGCAAGCATAGACCGTTCATGCCATCCAAAAGATTCCAACAAAACCTAACAGCCAGCCGTGGTTCTCTCTAGAATGTGTTGCTGCTATTGCGCACAAAAATCACTTTTTCTATTGCTTTCAATGTAATAGATCTACTGAGAATAAGGCTGCTTTCAGGACAGTCAGCAACCACTGTAAAAGAACATGACAGTTGTATGCTCAGTCCGTTAAGTCCAAAATAGCTGAGCAAAGGCTTGGTTCCCACCAGTTTTGGCAAATAGCAAACAGGGTTGTGAACAGAAGCGTGTGCTGTGTCCTAACCATCTTCAATGGACCTGAGGTAATCTTGTCAACATCAGATAAAGCTAAACTCTTTTTCGAGAACTTTGCAGCTAATTCTACCCTATGCAACTAAGGCCGTCAAAGCCCTGTATTTCCTCTTGTATCAGAAAACACGCTATGTGACATACAAATATCTGTGCATGATGTTGCTAAGCTAATAAAAAACCTTGATTCCAGTAAAGCAATTGGCTCTGACGGCATTCCAATTATAGTGCTGAAAAGACTTCAACCAGAACTAGCTTCCATACTTACAAAGCTGTTTAAGCATTGTCTTAAAGAGAATTGCTTTCCAACACCCTGAAAACCTCATCAGTATGTTCTGTATTTAAGAATTTAGGTGACCGATCATCTTCCTCTCAGTACAAACCAATACGAGGCGCGTGCAATAAGTAACGCCCCTGACCCACTTCCAGTTTTCTGATCTAGCTGAAATTTTGCATATGCAATGGTTTATATCTCTACGGGTTATGTGGAAAATTACAGCTCTGAACTAATTGTGGTTTCTGTTTTACAGGTGTTTGAACTGAGTCAGGTGTGAAATGGAGCCTGTTGAATGTCGAGCAGTGATTCGGTTTTTGTATTTGAAAGGACGTACACCACAGGAGACTTTTGATGAAATGAAAGAAACTTATGGTGATAATTCTCCATCACATGACCTTGTAAAACACTGGCATCGAAAAAACTACTGACGCCTGAAAGTATCCTGTACCTCTATAAGGCCACCATTCGCCCATGTATGGAGTATTGTTGTCACATTTGGGCTGGTGCATCTGCTGCTAGTCTCTCGCTCCTAGACAAGGTTCAAAAGAGAGTCGCCAATCTGATAAGCCCTGAACTGGCCTCTAAGCTTCAGCCTTTGTCCCATCGACGAAACGTTGCATCCCTCTGCCTGTTCTACAAGTATTTTAATGGTGAATGCTCTGACGAACTGCAGACACTTGTGCCCGCACGACGTAGACACCCTCGACAAACCTGACAGGCAGCTAAATCCCACCCCCACACAGTAGAGATCCCTAGATGTAAAATATCTTTCTACTCCAGTAGTTTCTTCCCCAGAACCGCTAGACTCTGGAATTCCATTCCAGGTCCCTGCTTCCCTTACTGTACTGACATGCAGAAGTTCAAGTGTAACGTGAACCGACATCTTGCTGCCCAAATCTCAACATAGTGCCCCAGTAGTTGCTGCTCCTGATAGTAGCAGCCTACACCAAAGTGGCAATATGCCTTGTTTGGGGTGAAAATGTAATAAAAATAAAAAAAATAAATAAAAATTCAAACATGGCCAGAAGTCTGTGGAAAAAGCTCCCAGACCTGATCGCCCTTCTCCCTTCTGCCATTGATGAGGCATCTGTCCGTCAAGTTGAGGCTGCCATTTTGGAAGATTGGCACATTACTATTCGTTAAATAGCCCAAGATGTCAATAGTAGTAGAGGGTCTGTGGAAATATGCATAAGGTGTCTGCCAGATGGATTCCCTGGTTGCTTACACCATTCCAGAAGCGAGAATGTGTCGAGTACTCGAGGATGAATTTGGAGATGTCCCAAGAAGATAAGTCAAAGTTTTTCAAAAGACTGATTACACAGGATGAAACCTGAGTCCATCACTATGATCCAGAGACCAAAACCCAGTCAATTCAGTGGAAGCACTTGGACGCACCACCTCCAAAGAAGGCAAGGGTGCAGCCCTCTGCTGGTAAAGTCATGCTCACAGTCTTCTGGTACCAGGACGGAGTAGTGATGAACGATTTCCTGGCAAAGGCTACCATAATTACAGAAGCCTATTATGCTTCACTTTTGAGGAAATTAAGGGAAGCTATCAAAATCAAGAGGTGGGGCAAGATCAGCAAAGGTACCCTCCTCCTGCAGGACAACGCTCTGGTCCACAACTCGCATGCCACCAGATCAGAAGCACGGGTGTGTGGTTATGAAATCCTACCCCATCCTCCCTACTCTCCTGACCTTGCACCCTTTGACTTTTACCTCTTCCCAGCCATGAAGTTGTTTTTGAAAGGAAAGCGTTTCCCAGATAATGCAGCCTTGATTTCTGAAACCACGTCGTGGTTGGAGGACCAACCAAGGGTGTTCTACAAAAACGGTCTCCAGAGCTGCATCAAACGATGGGAGAAATGCATAACCCTGGGTCGTTCCTGTGTAGAGAAAGAATAATAACTGTGCCAAGTTTCGTTGCTATGGGAAGTGGGTCAGGGGCATTACTTATTGTACGCCCCTCATAAGTGTCATGAGTAAGTTGCCACAATCTGTGTTAAATAGTGAAATAGTCAACCACCTTAGCAAAAATAACCTTAGTAACATGCAATATGGTTTCCGTTCTGCTAGATCTATAGTAGATGTGCTAACGGTTATATCTCATAGGATTAGTGAATCTTTCGACGGAGGCTTCCTTTCTAGGGCAATTGCTCTTGACATATCAAAGACCTTTGATAGGGTATTCCATAATGGTCTACTATGATATAGCTGGAAATGTCTTCTCAATTATTAAATCATTTCTTGCTGATAGGTTCATAAAAGGAGTGGTTGATGGGCAGAAATCAGAAGCTCACAGTATTAATGCTGGAGTCCGTCAGGGATCCATCCTGGGTCCAACTCTCTTCCTGATCTACATCAATAATCTTCTAAATCACATTTGAAGACCATGCGTAGGCATTTATGCTGATGACACTACCATCTATGCCAACACATCAAAGGCTGTAAACGACCAAGTTCTCTGATTCTCTCTCCTCTGATCTTGAGCACGTGGTACAAAGTGTCAGAGATGGCTGGTTACTTTTAATGCATTTAAAACCAGGCTTCTATCTTTACATCATCAACGCTCTGATCCCTATCTAGCATCAATTGAAATGAATGGCTCTCGCCTTGGGAAGGCTCCATATTTTGACAAGCTTTTGGATTTTGCATTTACTCCTGATCTGAAATGGAATACGTACATTAAATCCGTTGCTAAGTTCGCTAGAAAATTGTGACATCCTTCTTCAGTCGAACACCATCGATGAATATGGAAATAAAAATATAGAAGATAAAGGCGAGCAACGTGATTTCTGTGAGAAAGGGAATGTAGAGAACAAAAGAGATCATTCACTGTCCAGATATTAACTTTTTATATTACATTATCTATGTACGGATGAAAATAATTATATACTTTCTAATTGTCGCAAAGAACAAGTTTTTTTCTAATTGGAAATGGGCTTTGATATTCAGCAGACATAATTCTCAATACTCGCTTTGAGCTGTCTGACGATTGAAGGAATAAAAATGTTCGACAGCCTTAATTGAAGACGCCTAAAGAGTCAGTATTTCAAAATTGTTTATTCAGAGTCGCGACATCCGATTTGGTTACCGTAGAAACTTTATTACCAATGCAACAACAACAACAACAAAATAAAAATAGACTTTCCTAGATAACACAATCTCGACACAACAATTACAGGTAACACTTCACCAGCAGTTAAAAATTATTGACGCGACCTTTTGGTTCGTCTACTTGTGATAGATTTAACATATGTCAAGAAAAAGATTGCTTTATCATTCTCGTCTAATATAATCTGGAGAGTAGAAAAATGGCTCCTCAATGCATGACTGCTGACGAGAATACATGGTAGTCAGCTTATTGCTAGTAAAGAGAAAAAAAAAGGATTCAAATACCGGCTTTTTTCGTTTCAGTTAGTACACACACACATATATATATGGACAAGAGACAAACCAAATTATATGTTCATCAACGTTTCGTCTATATTTCCAGACTTTCATGGGATTATTAATTTGAGGAAAAACCATACCAGTTAAATATTTAAAAATGTACTTAACGTGAGAAGGATATCTTTGTTCATGTTACAAACGGTGACCGGAATACTCGTACCTATAAAACTAGTTCATTTTTTGCTTGGTAGGAAAACGGGTCCATTATTGAATAAATATCGATTGAAAACACATTTTATGGCCGTTTTTGAGCGTGATATTGTTTTTAAAGGCAACTAAGCACCCCCATAATATTTTTTAAAATATTTTAAAAATGTTTATTCTTGTTTAAAATAAAAGGATCTTGATCACCGAGTCGAGTCACGCAGTCAAGACGCAAAAAACGAAACCATATATTTATTTTTCAAAATACTTTAGTTTTAATACTTTTTGTATTATTACGAAAGAAAAACCGAAGGAAAACACTTGTGTACTATCAAAGAAGCAAATATTTTATTCGGAAGAATTCATCTAGTTTAAACAATTCTTGTGTTATTACGAAACAAAAAAGAAGACACGGTACTTATGCATTTTTAGTACCGCGCTGAAATAATAACGCTATAATTTCGAAAGCCATTCTTAATATGGGTAGGTGAGGGTTTTTTGTAACTATTTTGTTCTTCCATCTAACCATTTAATAAATAAAAAAGATATCATGAAACTTTAATTAAACCTGAAAAAAAACTATTTAAAACTAGCGCGTTACCAAAAATACATAAGAACCGAAAACACTTCTCGTATTATTTGAAAATATAAGAATTTTTTAAGTAATTGGTGGAGGGGCACTTCTGCAATATGCAAACGACAGTTATTATTAGGGGGCGATAATTCTAATTTCTTTTAAGGTAAATAACGTGGCAAATAAGTAACAAATAAGTTGGGTTTTTTTCGAACAGAAAAATATTTCAAAATCAAAACATTTATTGGATAAAAATGTATCAATATATAATTGTAAAAATATTCATTTAAAAGTCTGCGAAAAAAATATAAATTCAATAAAATAATTTTGTCATGAAAGCAAGATTGGATTTTTATAAAGTAAAATAGTTTGGTTTTTTGTTGTTTTTTTTTTTTTTCGAACAAATAAATAATTTAAATGAAGCATCTTTTTGAATTAAAGCAAATTTGAAGGGTTAACAGCAAATTGATAATCTAAATATTTTTTGACCGAAAAGTACCACCTGGCAACAGTTTAGTGAAACGCACCCAGATGGCCGCCGCCCGCATACTGCACAAATGGCTTTTGTTGTTTCGTGAACACAAAAAGTGTTAAAACTACATTCATTTTTTTAAATAAAATATTTGTTTTTATTTGATACTGCAAAAATTTTTTTCAATTTTTGTTTGGTAATAGCACAAAAAGTGTTAAAAACTAAAGTATATTTTTATAAATATATTGTTTCGATTTTCGTGTCTTTCGTTCGGCTTCTTTATATAATGAACCGTATCCACTTGCGGTAGCTTAATTTTTTTTTTCCTCGAACAGTGATCTTGGACATTGCCTAAAAATATACAAATTAATTTTCTTTTAGGGTAGGAGAGGCTCGTTTTAAAACTATATCTACCACAGTATTTTCTTAAATTTTCTATTTTAGAGTGATTATCCTAGAAAGTGATGTCGGACATTTTTTTAATAACATTCGACATTACTTGCTATTTTATTTTATTATTATTTTTTTTAAATAAGTTGAACCATTAAAAACTTAAAAAGCTAGGTAGAAAAACACTTAGAAAAATCAATTTTATTTTTTAAAACAACAGTAAACTAGTAAAAATATTTGTTTAAAAATATTATGAGATGTGTATACTCTTTTAAAAACAATATCTCCTTCACTAACTGTCATAAAATGTGTTTTCAATCGATATTTATTCAATAATGGACCAGTTTTCCTACCTAGCGAAAATGAACGAGTTTTCCGGGTATAAGTTTTTCTAAATTCGTTGCAAACGCAAGTATATTTTCAAATATTAGTTTCATTCAATATATATATATATATATATATATATATATATATATATATTAGTAACAGGCGTTGCCCAGTCGTAAAGTATGCTTAAATGTGATATTTTAATTTATGCAGATTTCGTAATTATTATTATTATTATGATAGAGTCAATTCCTATTGATTATTATATTGTGCCTAATATATAGGAGTGATGTCATTTTATTTTTAATTACGATTGGGATCCATCAGCTAGGCTTGAAACCAAAATATATAACTCTCCATTAAAGAGTTGATAAAATGACATAGTTAAACGTATAAATGTATATTTGTGTATTAAACGCATGTTTAGTCGATTACGTCAGTCAAATTCCATTTTTTTTTTGTTTCAAATTTGACCTCAGCAATTATTCTTATCGGTTAAAACCCAAATCAAAAATGTTTGGAATCCTATATATATCTTTTCAAGTCTGTAAACACACAGATAAAATGTCACTTGTTACACACACACACACACACACACACACACACACACACACACATATATATATATATATAATTCTAATACTTAAATGACCTTGTAACGGGTGTTGTAACCCAACCCTGTTTACGACGTCCGGTTGCGCATGCATACATAAACATAAACCCATAACGGCATAAACAAATAAACACAAATCGCTGGACCAGTTTCGTTCGAACAAATTCGCGTCCTTAGAAAAGCGAATATCTTAAAGTTATTGAATAAAAATCTTCAAGATATGGGAAGCAAACATAAAACGTGATTACAAATAATACGTATAACCATAGACCTGTTTCATATATACGATATATATTATACTAAATAATTAACGCATATTGTTTTACTGTGTACGTTTACAGCGTCCTAATTTTTTTTCGCGTTTAAATTATCCAAATAATCAATAGTTAATGCTTTCTGCTCTTTTGTTACATCGTTCATTTCCGCAGTACGTTTAAGTTATTTTAACTTAATTTTCTTACAAATAAATCTACTTTAACCCGTTGAGAGCATTTTACGACGGCGATCTACCGACCGCCTTCCTCTTTTTTTTTAATTTATTCTCCATTTTTAATACACCTTTCTTAAAAACATTCAGACATTTTCTTCTACACTACCAACATAAATAAATAACCCCGAAAATATGTTTTTTATTGCATTACAAATAAATAATCAACGCGACAAGAAAACGTATTGTTTTACTGTGTACGTTTTAAGCGTCCCAATTATTTTTTTACGCGTTTATATTAGAAGATATATAAAATTTGAATCGAACTTTAAGTTTTTATGGTATCTGTTCAGTGCACATTTACCTATAAGTATGCCAAACCACTTATAATTAAATTGCTGTAGGTTTTTGTTTAAAAAATAAATAATTATAAACAAAACGACTTGTAGAAATCTATCTATATTCTTTTTTATTTTAATATACTTTCATAGAAATGTTTCTGTTATGTCACAAAGGCTGAACTGCTAATATATATATATATATATATAGCATATATAAAATAAAATACGCATCAAGTGCGCTTGAAAGCCAAATCACAACGCAATGTTAGGAAAATAAACAGATATTTTACTTGATTGAAATTTATAATTTAAATCTATTTCGGAGTCAAACTCCATCTTCAGTATGTTGTTTTCTTTCTTTTTTCTTCTTTCTTGTTATATTGTAAAGTTGGAGAAAGACCAGTCTGTTTGTAAAGATCCGCGTATTGTCTCTCATCGGTTGTATTTTGAAATGTTGGCTACGCAAGATAAACGTCAGAGTGTGAGTTCCATTATAGAAGCGTTGGTTTAATTTTAATAAAATAAAATACGTATCAAGTGCGCTTGAAAGCAAAATCACAACGTAATATTAAGAAAATAACACACATATTTTACAACGCGTGGATCTTTACAAACTTGCAAGTGCACTTGATGCTTAAACAACGTTGAACCTGGACAGTACCGGATGGGTAACCATTTGGGAATATTAGGTGTTGTATGTGCTCCCCTTTATTAGGTATTGTTTACCTCCACTTGCCACTGCTATTTAATAACGCCGATTGGTTGTGGATTGTGCAACTTTTGCCACAAAAATTTCACGGCAGGCACCCTTACAGTGGACATATATAAAAAGAAATTTTTATTACAAAAAATGAAAGGTCATAACAATTAAACGATAGTCTGTCGGATGGAAAAAGATGTAAGCGTGACATACAAAATAATGCACGTGCAAGCGTATTAATATTTAGATTCTAGAAAATGTTAAAAATGTAATGCTTAAGAGGTGCTAAGAATTAATTAAATTTTTTTGAATCTTGCTTAATAGGTTTTTAATTACAAATCTGAAAGATTTATAATTTACAAATGAGAAATTATGTCTATATTTTGCCTCCTTAAAGACTTTAGCCTTCTTAATCTCAAGAACTCAAATATTCCGTGAGGCCAAATATATTTTGTTACAATTCCACAAAAGAAAAATTTCACAAAATGCTGTCCTACTCTTTGTAACTTCTTTGCATGAATTAAATCAATTACTACCTAAGCAGATGTGTGTCAAAATACATAATGATCGATTACTTCATCTATGGGGGGAATTTTGTACATACAAATGCATAAACATATGCCGGTTCCCCACTTTATATAAACAGAGATATGTAATGTAGGTGTCATAAGTATTCTTGCTTCGGAGATTCATGGTTGCTGACTTAAGTTTATAATTATATAGAAAATCAAAGATTATTCACTTTAGTTTTGAAAGATATTGAGTTTTACAATGACACCAGTTTAACTATGATTGAAAGTGGATTAAATCTGCTCTTCAACGTGAGGATTATTGTTTGGTTTACAATGTTATATAGGAAAGCTGTACCTATTCGTTGTTCGCCAGATTGCAGTACAATCGCTTCAGATTTTTTTTACATTTTTGTATCCACGTAATTACTACATTTTTCAATAAAAAAATATGGGTTATCCTCCCTTACTTATTTTATTTTATGTGTTCACTTCACCAATGGTAGTTTTACACCTATTTTAGGTGGTTATTAAAAAATATTTCATATTAGCAATGGTATAGACGCGATAATTGTTTTTATAAAAATAAATTGTAGTAAAGTTTGTTGTTATATTAGCAATACAACAGTAACAACATTGTCAAAGTTTGGTTTATTAGGTTTAATTCGATTTGAGTCTGACTTTTAAAAATCTGACAAAATAACGTTGTATATTAAATAAAAACTTTGGGATGATTGAATCCTGAAACAAAATATTGGGCGACTCATTGTTTACAATTACTTACAAGGCAATCGCGATTTTAGTGTACAGTTAAATCGTATGATTATACTTTTTTCAACAATATTAGTGAAGAAATATACGCATAACCATGTTAACTCCCCAGTTAGATCACTAATGTTAATTGACGTTTAACCTGCTCAGTACAAAATGGCTGACGTTTCGGGGCTACAAATTTGCCAACTGCAACTCTGCGCAGATGGGTAAATTGTTTAATTGAGAAACTAATTGAAGGGTTTGGAAAAGATGAAAGTCGAGAAAACAAAATCAAAATAACCAAATTAAAAACCAGATAAAATAAATAATTTAGGCGGAATCAAATCATCTTGTGAAATGTGAGAGATGTCGCGCAAATTTCGTTGGTTTTTGTTTTCCTTAAGAAAATAACTCCAGCAGAAAACACTCGTCGGGAAATATTCAGAAGGAAAACTATATCCTGCACAACTATAAAAATATAGACCCTTTTGGTGAAACATTTATAATTGGAAATCATAAGATTCTACAATGTCAGGTTGGTTGTTTTTTTTTTTTTTTTACCGCATATCATATTTTTTGCAAGTCGGTTTCTATTTAACCCATAGTTGGGACCCTAACAGGTACTACCACTCCGGGTCAAAGTGGACCTGGGAGCAATGGCAATTAAAGGGTGGCTCCACACTCTCCAGAGCCCGCAAGCTGGGGCCTCACCATCGGATATAGTTTAAGGTCATATCCAGGACCTCTACAATGTCAGATATCATTAGACAAAGATATACAGGCGTCTGTTCTATTACACAACACTATAACAATCAGTATCATCTATAGTTTACATTTTGGAATCGGCCGTGTTTTTTGTGGAGATAAGTGTTTTCAATTTTAATCATACTTTTTATTTTTAGATTCAAATATTAATAACTCCATATTATTTCAGTATTTAATTTATCCCTCCCCCCCATACGCTTTTCTTTTTTATCGTAAATTTCTTATAACGTGACTAGCTAAAGTTCAGAATAAAATCACGCTTTCTTTTAACGGTTAATTTGAAAAAAAACATCTTTTTGAACGCTGTTAACTTAAATTTCCTCATTTCAGTTTACATTTTGGAATCGGCCGTGTTTTTTGTGGAGATAAGTGTTTTCAATTTTAATCATACTTTTTTATTTTTAGATTCAAATATTAATAACTCCATTTTATTTCAGCATTTAATTTATGTATTTCTGTTTTATTAAATGCTAGCTTTTTTCTCGTCCATAAATGTTTATTTATCTACCGAGTTGATTGCAAAAATAGATTACAAATTTGTACTGATTCTTAGTTCGTGGGAGGGGAATCTATCACCATACTTTCTCTTAAACACGTCCGTTGGACTTTTATTAAGTAGAATACTTAATAGATTTTTTTGTTTTTCTTTTTTAATGGAGAGTAGAAAACGCATTGTGGATGCGTTATCGGCAGCTCCTGTTACTCTCGCTTCTTCTTATTTGTCCCTCAGTCCTCATTTTTTTAATGAGTGATTTTTCTGACAAAGGGAGAAGAAAAAGCTGTTTTCTAGGTTGGCAGTATTTTCCGCGAACAGTTGGCAGAGATGGCGGAAATTTTCTGTTTCTATGTCTATCCTTGTAGCCATGTCACTAGTAAGGGTGCTGGAGGTAAACGTTTTGTCGGGGCTGACGTTATCCGCCTGATAGTCAGGGACCCGAACCTTGGATTAACCACCAAGGAGGCTGTCCTATCAGCAGGTGCAAAGTACTGGAGTTGCTGTATTGCCATTTGGTGAATGGATTCTGGACCATGCAGTAGCTTCTGGTGGGGCCTCTCGATGCCATACTAGTGGGTAATTGTTACGGCTTTACCTTATCATTAGCTACAAATTAAAAAAAAAGTCTTCGTTTCTTTTTCTCTCTTAGTTTCCCCTCTCTGTCCTGCTCTAAGTAAATCTGACGACCTAGTCCACAAATTCCAAAAATTCATCATGACAAGTTTCAAGAAAAAATACACGATTAAACCCGGTTCTCCAACTTTCAACGTAGACTTCTACTACCATGTCTCCTTCTCCAACATCAGGGGTCTACGTTCTAACCTTCCAGAGGTTGAAACCCAATTACAGGAGACTAAACCAGACCTTTTATTTTTAAGTGAAACTGGCATTGGACAGGCTATTTCCCTAGAAGAGTTTGCAATTAAAGGATACTCTAACTTAACTTCTAAATCTGACCCCCAAGATCGCCATGGGCATGGAATTTGTGCCTATATTAGGGATAACTTTCCATGTGGTAGGGACATCTCCCGGGAAGATCCTAACTTACCCTATATGTGCTTCCGGGTTGCTTTAGCTCACACTATGGCATTTTTATTTACTCTCTATCGCCCCCATAACAGCGGAGTTACTATCTTTCAAAGCATATCTAAGAAAATTGACCAAGTCCTATCTGCTTATCCTTCAGCTAACATTCATGTATGTGGTGACTTCAATGTTCACAACGTCGAATGGTTGACCCACTCTAACAAGACCGATGATGAGGGAAGGTTCTGTCATGATTTCTCCATTGCCTATGACCTCACTCAGATTGTTCAGGAACCCACCCGTGTGCCCGACAATGATGGCCAGTATGCGAGCCTACTAGACCTTTTTCTCACATCTTTCCCTGAACTATGTTCAGTTTCTGTTCTGTCGCATCTTGGCTCTTCCGACCACTCTGTTGTATCAATTAAGATAAAAATGAAATGTAATAAGTCCCCAGACGTACCTCTCCATCGTTCAGTATATCGATACACTAAGGCTGACTGGGATAGCTTCCGTACATTTATATCTGATCTACCTCTGCATTCCATGTTTAAAAAGGATGTGTCCTCTATAGCATTAGACCTGACGGAACGGTTAATTGTAGGTATTGACCGTTTCATACCCTCGAAAAAGTTTCAGCAAAAACCTAACAGCCAGCCATGGTTCTCTCCAGAATGTGCTGCTGCCATTGCGCACAGAAATCACTTTTTCCACTGTTTCCAACGTAATAGATGTATGAAAACTAAAGCCGCTTTCAGGACTGCCAGCAACCATTGTAAGAAAGTAATAAAGAATGCAAGAGAGTTGTATGCTCTATCTGTTAAGTCCAAAGTAGCTGAGCAGCGGCTTGGTTCCCACCAGTTTTGGCAAATAGCAAACAGAATCCTGAACAGAAGCGTGTGCTCCATCCCAACTATTATCAATGGACCTGAGGTAATCTCGTCAGCATCAGACAAAGCCAAACTCTTTGTCAAGAACTTCGCAGCTAATTCTACCCTTTGCGATCAAGGCTGCCAACCCCCAATATTTCCTCCTGTATCAGAAAACACGCTATGTGATATACGTATATCTGTACGTGATGTTGCCAAGCTAATCAAAAACCTTGATTCCAGTAAAGCAACTGGCCCTGACGGTATTCCAATTATAGTACTCAAAAAACTTCAACCTGAACTAGCGCCCATACTTACAAAACTGTTTAAACGTTGTCTTAAGGAGAATAGTTTCCCATCTCCCTGGAAAATTTCATCAGTATGCCCTGTATTTAAGAATTCAGGTGATCGCTCATCCCCCTCTCAGTACAGGCCAATAAGTCTCCTGTGCGTCATGAGTAAGTTGCTGGAATCTGTATTAAATACAGAAGTAATCAACCATCTCAACAAAAATAACCTTCTTAGTGACACTCAATATGGTTTCCGTTCTGCTAGATCTACAGCAGATGTGCTTACAGTTATATCTCATAGGATTAGCAAATCTCTCGACGGAGGCAACCTTTCTAGGGCAATTGCTCTTGACATATCTAAGGCCTTTGATAGGGTATGGCATAAAGGTTTACTTCATAAGATCGCTAGCTATGGTATTGCTGGAAATGTCTTCTCAATTATTAAATCATTTCTTTCTGATAGGTTCATAAGAGTAGTAGTTGAGGGGCAAAAATCAGAAGCTCACAGTATTAATGCCGGTGTCCCTCAGGGGTCCATCCTGGGCCCAACTCTTTTCCTGATCTACATTAATGATCTTCCAAATCACATCCTTACATCATTTGTAGACATCTATGCTGACGGCACTACCATTTATGGTAGCACATCTAAGACACTAAACGACCAAGTTCTCTCCAATTCTCTCTTCTCTACTCTTGAGCACGTAGTACAATGGGGTAAAGAATGGCTGGTTACTTTTAATGCATCTAAAACCAAGCTTCTCTCTTTACATCATCAACATTCTGATCCACATCTGACGTCAATTGAAATGAATGGCTCTCGTCTTCAGGAGGCCTCAAGTCTTGACAAACTTCTTGGCTTGACCATTACTCCTGATCTTAAATGGAACACGTACATCAAATATGTTGCCAAGGCCGCTGGAAAAATGATGGGATCTTTCTATCGATCCGGTAGATATCTCACTGCTGATGCTATTCTCTATCTATATAAGAGCCAGGTACGTCCAAGGATGGAATACTATTGCCACATCTGGGCAGGAGCTGCTAGAAAGGACTTGGCCTGCCTTGATAGAGTTCAAAATAGACTTCGTAGCCTCGTAGGAGATGTCCTTTTCTCTTCCTTATAACCTTTATCTCACAGAAGAGATGTTGCGAGTTTGTCTCTGATGTATTGTTATTTTCATGGAAAGTGTTCGACTGAGCTTCAATCTATGGCCCCCCTCGCCAAACTTTCGCAAGAAACACTCGTCTAGCTGTAAACACTATCAATAATTCCCCCCACTCTTTATCTGTGCCTAAACCTAAACGTAGATTCCATGAACAAAGCTTTTTTCTTAGAACTGCACGCCTGTGGAATTGTCTTCCGTTTTCCTGCTTTCCGGCTGACTACAATATGGTTGTCTTCAAGTCTAACGTAAATAAGTTCTTGATGAGCCGTTCCATATAAGTTATCAACTTTACCAAATTTTAATTACTAATGATTACTATAATGTCCAATTTCTACTGTACACTCTTTAACCCTTATCCTTGAGTGGCCTCTGGGCCTTGATAATGTGGTGATGCCTATGTAAAAAAAAAAGGATGGATCATAGTTTAATTTGAAGAGAATAATCTAATAAAATAGCTTCCCAAAACATTCACGCTGTTATGTGATTTTCTTGTCATAATGGAATACGAAATAGTACGCGTACAATAATAAATAATATTAAGTTTTCTGAAAAGTTCGTAAACATATGCGAAAAATCGAATTTTTCTGCAGTTTTAAATCTTTTTTACGTTTATATTGTTATAGTCATCTTCATCTTTCTATTCCATATGGCAATTGATAAAATTGAGCTGAGGATTTGGATTTGTTACTGCTGGAAACGAGGTCTTTCAAGCAGGAAAGCCACAGAAAAGATCTGTATTGCCAAAGATGAAGAAAGAATTGCATATGCGGCGATCTCTAGTCGTACAAGCGTTTAGATTCTGGTGATGAGTCTTAAAGATATGCCTCGTTCGGGACAGCCATTAAAATTGGATGATGGAGACTTATAAACCGGGTTGGACATTGCGCCTTCATCGAGCACTCGAGAATTGGCTAATGAGTTTGGAGCTGGCAAATCGACAATTCACCAACACTTAAAGCAACTTGATTTTATTCACAAAAAACTCATACAAGATCTGCACGGACTCAACCGAAGAAGAAATCAACAGACGATTTGAAAGTTGCCATCAATTTTACAGCAATCTATTGGACGAGTGTTTTTGAAAGTGCACTATGACATCGGATGAGAAATGTGTCTATCTGGAAAAGCGATGGGCAAGAGACACCGTCCGTTCCAAAATAAGATTGATTCGGCAAGAAAGTCATGTTGTGCGATTGGTGGAACTTTGAAGCAATCGTGCATTTTGAATTGGTTTCGAATGGTTGTGCTACTTTACTGTAAGTCACTTGAACTGGTCTACAAAAGGTTGAAACAAGAGAATCCGACTTTGATCAACCCAAAAGCGCTTGTTCATGCAGCAGGACAATACCAAGCCATATACCTTCAGCAAAACCAAAAACAAGTTTGAAGAGCTTGGCGTTGAGGTTCAACCACATTCAACCTACAGCCTGTGCTCCATCAGATTACGGTCTTTTCCGCTAAATGCAACACTTTCTGAAGGACTGCCGATTTGACTCGTTTGATGAAGTCGAGGAAGCGTGTCAAGAATTTTTTGATTTGAAGCCGGCTGAATAGTACTTTGACCACATTCGAAAGCTAGGACATCCATGACAGAAAATCTTGGAATATGATGGTCTCTATTTTGGGAATTAATTTTTGTTTGTTTGTTTTCGTTATTACTGGGCGAGTAAATTTTCAGTTTTTTGCAAGTGTTTACGAACATTTGGAACAACTTATATTATGGATGAAAATACCTGCTATCGCTACAGAAAAAAAAAACAGTACGCATCTGAACCCAGAAACAGGTGTGTATTCAGCTCTAGATTTATTTTTGTGATTCGTCAATATTTAAGGACTACACATTAAAAGTACACGATGAGAGATGGGGTCATGATCACTTTGCAATTTTTCTGGAAGGTGCAAATCCCTAATTCGAGACAAGATTATCATGATGGAATCTGTAGCAACCCTTAGCAATTGTTTTAAAAATTCCTAGTATATATCATCTGGACACCCGTATATATTGCTGCTTTTCTTTCTTTTGTTTTTTATTACATTTTCACCCCAAACAAGGCACATTGCCACTTTGGTGTAGGGGGCTACTATCAGGGGCAACAACTACTGGGGTACTATGTAGGGATTTGGGCAGCATAATGTAGGTTCACGTTGCACTTGAACTTCTGCATGTCAATACAGTTGGGGAAGCAGGGACCTGGAATGGAATTCCAAAGTCTAGCAGTTCTGGGGAAGAAACTACTGGAGTAGAAAGATCTTTTACATCTAGGGATCTCTATAGTGTGGGGGTGGGATTTTGCAGCCTGTCGGGTCTGTCGAGGGTTTTCACGTCGTGGGGGCACAAGTGCTTGCAGTTCGTCAGAACATTCACCATTAAAATACTTGTAGAACAGGCAGAGGGATGCAACGTTTCGTCGATGGGACAGAGGCTGAAGTTTAGATGCCAGTTCAGGGCCTATCAGATTTGCGACTCTCTTTTTAACCATGTCAAGGAGCGAGAGACTAGTAGCCGATGCACCAGCCCAAATATGACAGCAATACTCCATACATGGGCGAATGGTTGCCTTATAGAGGTACAGGATACTTTCGGATGTTAGTAGTTTTCTAGCACGGTAGAGGGAGCCCACCTTCCTTGCAGCGGCCCTGGCAATGCACTCGATGTAATTGTTCCAACTCATGTTTCCTGTGAACGTTAGGCCAAGGAGCTTGAAAGATGTACTCACAGATAAAGAATCGTTGGCCATTGCTATAGGTGGCAGAGAAGGTTTCTTGTAATTATTGAATGAAACTAGTTTAGTCTTGGCGGTATTGAATGTGACCATCCATTTTTGTCCCCATTCCACTTCAGATTGGAGGTCTTCCTCTAGTGTTTCTACCATTTCTTTAGATAAGCGTTCATTTGTTTTCCTGTTATGCCTGTTATAGAGTGTGGTGTCATCAGCATATATACCCATCTCAGAGGCAATTTTGTCGGGGAGGTCATTTATGAATATCAGGAACAGTAGAGGTCCAAGGATAGACCCCTGGGGCACTCCCGCATTTATATCATATTGTTTAGATGTACGACCGTCGAGGACAACCTGGATTTTTCTCTTATCTAAGAAGGATTTAATTATGTTAAGTATTCTACCAGTGATACCACCGTATGATCTAATCTTCCTGAGGAGACCCTCATGCCATACCCTGTCAAAAGCCTTAGATATATCTAGAGCTACCGCTCTGCCCCCCCCCCGCTTTGTCCAGTTAATGGTATATACGTTCAGAGATCACAGTTAGGATGTCTGCTGTGGAACGGGCTTGTCTAAATCCATATTGTTGGTCAGTCAGAAGTTTAGCATCTCTAAGGTGATGGACTAGAGCATGGTTAATTAAGGTCTCAAATATTTTGCCAAAAAGTGGGAGGAGGCTAATGGGGCGATAATTTAATGGGCCAGTTCTTTTGCCAGAATTCTTGAATACTGGTACCACAGAAGCAGTTTTCCAACAGCCCGGAAAGCAAGATTCATTAAGGCATTTGTTGTAGAGTTTGAAGAGAACTGGAGCTACTTCGGCTGAGCACTTTTTTAATAGCACAGCTGGGATGAGATTGGATCAACATGCTTTTGAAGTGTCAAGGTTTTTTTATGACAGCATGCACCTGAGCAGGGGTGATTTTCAGATCGTCTAGCGTGGCGTCTGTCCGCATAGGAAATTCAGGTAGCGGGTGGTTGGAAGGGTTCAGTGTAGAGTTTGAGGCAAACCGACTGGCAAGCATGTTAGCCTTTTCGGTTGCTGAGCAAACAACCTCGTGATTGTTGGTTAGTGGGGGAATTGTTGTTTGCCCATTATTTACTACACTGTTGTAGATTTTCCAGAAGTCACGCGTTCCTAGTTTTTATGCTTCGATGCGTTTTTTAGTGGTTTCAGTAAATTCTTTCTTAGCTGTCGCTATTTCTTTCTTAACATTACTTCTAGCTTCTATGTACTTCTGTCTGTTTGAACTGGACTTATGTCGGTTAAATCTGCGGTATGCATGCTGCCTTTGAGCAATGGCAGTTGCGTAAGTTGAAGTAAACCATTGGGGAGAGTAGGGCTTGTTGTAAAATTTCCGCATGGGAACATGCGCTTCGATTGCAGTTTTGAACCATTCAGTGGTCTCGTTTGCACACTGTTCAGCAGGAAGAGAAAAAAATTTCCCCATGGGTCATCTCTGATGATCCATGAGTGTAATTGAATAGCAACAATATATAAAGATATAAATATGCTAAGTTAGGATTCCATTGGACAACTTTATTCGGCATTAAATCAAATTAAAACAAAGCAAAGCAAAACTATATTGTCTTGGACTTCCCTTTGTCACTGGGGCAGACACGGTTATGTATTGTGCAACTATTGCTCTACAATACACTTTCTGTGTAGATACTCACACTGGGATGATCCATTGTCTCTTGGATGCCTCTCCCCTCTAATGCATAAAAAATCGTAGTAGATCTGATTGGATTCCAACATGGTATTTCTGATTCTATAGACTATGATGTAATCTTTTTAGGTCAGTTGGGGTTTGGGGTAGAATTACCCATTTCTGGGATTTTAAATATGAGCTCCTTCATAGGAATAGAAGAATTAAACTACAGAATCTTCACCGGTGTTTTTTTTCCATTTCTCAATATCAACCACTTATAAAAATATGTCTTGCAGCATAAAACTTAATGTCAATTAATTATTAAGGTTTGACAGAAATATATGATTCTCAGCTGAAGTATTTATGCAAAAATATTCAATTTTTAATTGCATTCTTTGTTCAATTAAATCTGTGTCACATCTGGAAAATTATTTTACTAGTAGGGAGTCTCGACATTGCCCGGGATTGAATGATAATCAACGAACTTTTCCCATTCCCATATTATTGTCATCAAAATCGATGAAATTGCCCATTTTTCTATTGAATCGATTGATTGCCTTCTCTAGTTGGGGACACATCATGGCGCACTGGGTAAAAGCTTCGCAGGAGTCTCCGCAGTGACTAAATTCAAAATACGTAGTAATCTACATTGCACTGTAGAGAAGCCACTGTTGATTTTATAAAATTAGTTTGTATATATTAAAGTTTAAAATGCAAAAGTCAATTATCATACTTCAATTGTACTCTAAACGGAAACATTCATTTTGAACGCATCCCTTTCATCAAATAACCTACTGTTGGTTTTATATGTTGAGCCTCTCAGCTTGTGGGGTAATAAAACTTCTCAAGTACACTTGTGGTGTTAGGTTGTATAAGGTGTGAACTTTGGTCAAAATTGCCTGTTTCGTCTTCCATCGGATATTTCGATTATCGATACGTGTTACATATATTCTTATACAAAAGCTATCTAAGAACACTGTTAGGCACATTAAGTACCTTCGTGTGAAATTTCATAAAAATCCGCCCAGCCGTTTTTGAGTCTATAGGGAATGAACTCTCTCTTTCACAAACACACACACACACACACACACACACACACACACACAAAGTTCCTTTCATATAATAGTAGAGATAGAGGTAGAAATTTTAGCGAAAAAATTCAAATGAATTCTTTGAGAACGTTAGTTTTTGCACAAAAAATCACAATCACTTAGCATGTTGGTACCCTTCGCGTAGTCCCTATCATTAGTACCCAATGTTTTTTAGAAAGAATTCTGACTAGGAAAAAAAAACAAGGAAACCAATGCCAACAATAGAAACTTCGGATTAATAAAATGATGACAATTACCAATGGAGTCTAAGCCATAACAGACTCTTCCAAAGAAAATATTCTAAATGGAAATTAACAAAAATATTTAAGTTCTGTATTCTTTCCTACAAGAACTATATAGTACTTCAGACAGTTCATATCTGTCAGAATGATGCAATAAGCTATGATAAAACACAAGATATTTTATATATTCATTTTGTATGCATTTTTTTTTTGTTGAGATATCCCATGCTTTTGCCGGAAAACGATGAGATATAATTTAGAAAAATCTGAAAGTGTTAAATGATATTGACACATGTCAACTAAAACAATTGTTAGATGTATAAATTAAATTTTTCAAACTGTTATTCAATTATATAATTATGATGATTGTTGGAATTGCATTCATGATATTCCTAATTGTGTTATTTTAAAGGAGTTAATGTATGTCACCTTTAATTTATTTGTCGAAAAAATATTTTGAAAACAAAATAATACGAGAATGAATTTATTATTGAAAATCAGTTATGGAAGGCCATAACAACCTCCCATCTTGTACATTTACTGAGCTCTCTTGGGTAATAATGGTAAACCAACAGTAAAAATTACATGTATATTATATTGTATTATTTTGTTTTAATTTTTTCCCTTTACTTAAAGTTATCCCCTTTGTTTTCCTTTCTACGGCTACTGGCTTCTTCTCGACAATCAACATTTGTTCACTGGGTTTATGAATTCAGGGACATTTAATATTATAGTATAGATATAGTATATTATAGTATAAATACAGTATATTATAGTAAAATATTATAGTATACATATAGTATATTATAGTAAAATATTATAGTATAAATATAGTATATTATAGTATAATATTATAGTATAAAATAGTATATTATAGTATAAATATAGTATAATATTATAGTATAAAATAGTATATTATAGTATAAATATAGTATATTATAGTATAAAATAGTATAAATATAGTATATTATAGTATAATATTATAGTATAAACATAGTATATTATAGTATAAATAGAGATTTATCTCTATTCATACTAGCTTTCCTGAATCGGTATTAATTGATAATGTTTTAAATTCAATAGTCGTTTTATTCGTTGTTCTCCTTCACTTTTTTGTCCTTTTTTTAACATTGTTTGGAATATAATTTATGTCATTAAAAAATCAATTTTACAATAATCTTGATATTTCCTAAAACAGACACACATGACTAAATCGAAAATATTTGAGGTCAATTTTCAAAAATCCATTGTATCACTACTTTTTGGGGTGGGGGATAAAAAGACTAAACAAACCAATATTATTTAAAATAACAAAAGAATTTAAAAAAAAAGGTCATTCTTTTTATTTTCAGATAGACAACCAAGCCAACATTATTTAAATAGTAAAAATGAAAATATTTGTCGCTGACTGAATTCAAACATATGCATGAAGCCTCTAGTTTATTAGTACACGAGCTGCTTAATTAGTTGACCATGGCGACTATTACTTTTGATAACGTCTGTATTGGATATTCATTTCAGTGAAGTTAAAATCACTTTAAATGTCGATTGTTAAATACGTTGGTATTATGAATGTTCGATAAGGTAGAACGTCTTCGCTCTGCAAGTTTTATTTTACCAAATAAATATGTCCAGAGAGAAACCAACATTCAATAAAATGTATCCATATGAACGGAAATAAAAGAAAATTAAATGAAGGAAAAATGTTTGTTGAAACGCCTGCTTTCACACGACTAAATTCAACTGTAATTTTCCACCGTCCGTTCTCTCTCCGCTGTCGATAAAAAAAAAACTGCCGTCGTGCTTCCAACTTGTCCTTTCATAAGAGTTTCTGTCCTTTTTATGCAAATCAATGCCACATGTATATTACCGAGCCTTCTACAAATGAAGATTTTTCTTTACCTTTTTCTCCCCTATTCCGCCATCCGACAGGAAAACGAGAGGCACACTTGCCTGTGTAGGTCACTTTCTTCATTCCTTTCACTACGTAATCAATTTTTTTTAATTACATTGTAGACCACAGATGGCTTTTAACTGTCAGTTCAAAATCATTTGTGATTTAGTAAAAACAATTAACAAATAAAAATATGAAATTAATTTCTTTTTTTTTATTTTTATAATTCATTGATTCGATACATTTATAATAGCTTTTATTTAAACCATCAGATCTTGTCTTAGTTATTTATTATTTAATATTTATAAACAGTTAATTAAAAAGTACATTTTAAGATAATTATGAATTGCCTTTAAAAGGAATTTAGATTTTTGTAGACTAAATTAAAAAAATAAATAAATAAATAAAAACGTGTGTATCGCTGGAAAAAAAATTAAAAAGCCCGACGCGAATCTTGATTTTGTGTTAATTTTCTTCACCTAGGTTTTAGAAACTTACTGAAAATACTTGAAATATGACTGATAATCGATATATATAGAGGTAATTTATGTTATTAATCTTGTATGTCGGTGTCCGTCACTATATAATAGAAGGTGGAGCGATACAATTGTCGCCTTAGAAAAACATAATTCCATTTCCATTTGATGAAAACCGGCTTTTTTTGTTGCAGACCAGCTACTTCTTACCCATTGCTGTACAACTCATGCTCTTTACCAATCCATTTTATGACAACAGGACCATTGCCAACACCATCAAAATGCAAATCCAGACAGTTCAACGCTTGAGGCCGCAATACAACGAAGTTTCATCATACCATCTCACATCTTCGAAGTCAGCTTGAAAGACAGCACTAAAGTGTACCTGGATGTGCTGAAGAGTGTGGTGATCCCCTGATGCAACCAGGTAGTCGATGGCCGACCCTGGGTGTGGCAGCACGATTCGGCGCCGACCCACAAGTTCAAAGAGACCCAAGCTTGGCTTCAGAAGGAGTGTATCACTTTGCACCCTTCTCTTACTGTCCTCCTTCCCCTCCAACTTGAACCTGTGGACTATTTCATTTGGTCATACGTCGAGAACATCACCAGCTTGACCTTCAACAACACTAAAGCCAACCTGATCGCTGCTATTCGCCGAGCTCCTACCAGCACTTGTGGAAAGGGCATGCTCCAGTTCCGGACCCGTATCAAAACGGTGATTGAGGCTGAAAACTGCTACATTGTCAGCACTACTACATAATAAAGTTAGCAGAATTGATTTTATTTCAATAAAAGTTTTAAAATAAGGCTGTAATGTTGTTTTCTTTAGGGCAACAAATTTATAATTCCACCCTATAGATTTCATTTAATGGGTGTAGAATTGAATGAGTGGTAAATTCTTTTATCACCAATATAAGAGGCTTTCAGTTTATAGAGTTTAAGAAGTATTATCTCGCATAGAGCGGAAGAAATTGTAAATATCCATAATTAATCATTTATACTTATCATTAAGTACTAAAAAGTTAGAAATAAATGATAGAATTAATGAAAGCAATAATGAATAATAATGGATAGGAATGTAAATTGATAAATAGAAATCAGTTAAATATTTAAGAATACTTAAAAAATAAAATATTGAATTATTCGCAATACATATCATCATTCCCCAGTTCTACTTTTCTATTCATATTAAGTTAGGTATATAGGTATATATTAAAATATATATAAATTTATGAAATTGCAGAAATGAAATAGCAAAAGATATATATATATATATATATATATATACACACAACAAAATTTTACTTTAGGATAACAACATATAAAAATATATAAATGCATTTATAACAATAATAAAATCAATATTATAATAATAGTAATAAATATAAACTAGAATAAAAAAAGATGTAAACATTTCTAGATTAAAACTAGGTCCTCTTCCAACACACAAAGAAAAGATAACCCATTTCCCCCAAACATGAATAAAGAACAGGTAGGTTACAGGTCAAGCGATAAACTCACGATCATTGATTGAAAAAAAAAAATGGTGGAAAGACGAACAAAGAAGCTGATTGGGTAATTAGCAAATTCTACACCACGTGAATATCCATAAGCACGTGGTAACATTAATTCCATGCAATAGCCTGACGAATTCTCACGAGGATGAAACGCGGGAAATTCTTTGTAGTTTAATTGCTATATATATTTTTTTTAATTTACTACCTAGTTCTACTTACATATTGAGCACTGAAAATAGATATATAAAAAGAATTTATGTAGACACATAACATCTATATATCTATAAAAGTGAAAGTGTCTGTCTATATACATTTTTATACACAATATCTCTGTCAATTTTCAGTATACAGACTGGAAATTTGATATGCAGGGACCTGAGATTTGGGAAAATTTTTGTAATCGGTTTTCGGCCAGAAATTTGGCTGTTAATGGGTCAAAGTTCAACGATTTGACATTTGAGAACTCTTCCAAACTCTTCCGCTAATTATGGATATAAACAATTGAAATTTTAGATATGGGTTTCTTGGCCATGGATATAACTTAATAACTTAATTTAAGCCCAAAACAATAAATGTTAAGGGGTAATAAAAGGGCCAAATAAAAAAAAAAATTGACCACTTTTTTTTTTTTTTTTTTTGCTCAACATACACCTCCAAACACCCGGGCAACGCCAGGCTGAAATGTTAGTATATATCTATATATCTATAAAAGTGAACGTGTCTGTGTATCTGTCTGTGTGTCTGTCTATGCACATTTCCCTACGCAATAACGCTCTCAATTTAAAGTCTACAGACTCAAAATTTGATATACAGTGTACTGAGATTTGGGAAAATCTATGTGATCGGTTTTCGGCCAGAAATTTGGCAATTAAGGGGTAAAAGTTCAACGATTTGACATTTGAGAACTCTACAAAACTCCTCCGACAATTTTGGGTCTAAACACTTGAAATTTTAGATATAGGTTCCTTGGGCATGGATCTAATTTAATAACTTGATTTGAGCCCAAAACAATAAATGTTAAAGGGTCATGATAGGAGTCAAAGTTTTAAAAAAATTGACCTCTGCGGTCTCTACCAAATTACTCAATGTCTGGTCTAAACATTTGAAGTTTTAAATAAAGGGTATACAAAGATATGGCAAGCTTTTTCATCGGTTTGAGTCGAAAATTTTTAGTTACCTAAATGTATGTATGTATGTTTACATGTCTGCCCAACACTTTCGACAGAGGTAACGGATTTTACCGAGATTGGTATCATTTTGAAGTTCGACGTTTCAGACTACAAATATCGAAAAATTGGCTACAAACATTAATATCTTCATCTTAAACTCGGCACTTTTCTACAGGAGGGAGGTCGCTTTTTTCGCCGATATTGAAAGTCATAATCTCCTTTCGATTGTCTAGCCTTAATTTTATATGGCTTCCAAGGGGTCAAAGTTCAAAAGATTTAACCTTTGCGGTCTCTAGCAAACTATTAAGCCAATTTTGGGTCTAAACATTTAAAATTTTACATACAGGGTATTAAGACATGCAGCAAGCTTTTTAATCCGTCTTTGGGCGGAAATTTGGCTACCAAGAGGTCAAAGTTTACAGAGTTGACCTTTGCAGACTCTACCAAACTCCTCTCCCAATTTTGGGTCTAAACACTTGAAATTTTAGATGTAGATTACTTCGACATGGATCAAACATTTTAATTCAATTTGAGCCCAAAACAAATGCTAAGAGGTAAGAATTGGGGTCAAAGATTTAAAAAAATTGACGTCTGCGGTCTATACCAACTTGTCTGTATGGTAGTTAAGAAAGCCTGTTATATAGAAAAGCATTGCCGTACATATTCACACTTTTTAATATATACATATGCACATAAAGTTATGAACAGTACATAGGGCCTGAGCAAAGCCGGGTGGAACTGCTAGTATATATATATATATATATATATATATATATATATATATATATATATATATATATATATATATATATATATATATATATAAGAAAAGTCAACCTTGCAATGATGATGCGTTTTTGAACAATTTACATTTCCTGAGAAAGTAACATTTCAAATCAGTTGCAAGGTGAACAAACATAATTGCCAACTTTGAGGAATTAAAAACCAAAGAAAACTATTGAAGATGAAACGAAGTCTCCTAAAGTAAACATGTTATATACTGTTAGGAGAAAACAAATCATAGATCATTACTTTTTGAAATCATGATATTCCCTGCTGAGTCCAATGCGAGTAATACAAAACTTTTAACAAACCAGTTTCCTTTGTAGACCAAAAATCATCGATACCTTATAGAATGAAAAACTGATAAAATAAAAAGAAAGAAGTTATGCAAAATCTGAACTAATATTCTGCTAAGAATTTTATGATGAATATGTGACATATTATAAAGAAAGGCATTTTAATAAAATTAAAGCTTTAAAATATCAACCATTCTGCACTGACTATTGAATTTAAACCATTTCTTAATAATTCGATTGCTACCTGTTTGACGAAATGCATATAAAAATAAGCAAACGTAAATCCATCCATGGACGAGTTGGACATTCCTCGAGTATATAGTTATAAGATTGGAGAGATCGTCTCAATAGGATATGATGACTGGCAGTTTCTGGTAGTCTTCTCAAGAAGGCAGGCTGAGAAGCTAACATTTTTCTCTCCAAACATCGATCTGCATATGCTCTATTGCAGATATTAAGCATTCTTATAATATAGGAATTATATCATTGCACTTTCCTGTGCAATAAGAATCAATGTGTATTTGTTTGTATATTCTCATATGAATAAAAATATTATATACGTTGAAAATAAAATAAGATACGTATTGAACACGTTTGAAGTCAAATAAGTGCAACGCGAATTTTTTAATAAAATAAACGAGTGTTTATTTTTTTAGAAATATATTTCGGAGATATACTGCTTTGTCAATCTATATATATATATATATATATACATATATATATATATCTTATTTTTCTTCGCTATGATGTCGAGTGGAAGAATGTTCAATGAATTAAGTCCACGTGATGTTAGCTGCGGGGTTTTATGTAGTCGGATAGAACGCGTGGTTGCGCGGTTTGAAAATCTGGGTAGTTTTTTGTTTATATCCATTAGAAGCGTTGAGTGAAATTTGAAAAATAAAATCAGATACGTATTGAACACGTTTGGAGCCAAATAACTGCAGCGCGAATTTTTTTATAAAATAAACGAGTGTCAATTTCTTTAGAAATATATTTCGGAGATATTCTCCTTCGTCAATCTCTCTCTCTCTCATATATATATATATATATATATATATATATATATATAAATTTCTTCTTTTTCTTCACCTGATGTTAGCTGTTTTATAAAAAAAAAAAATCGCGTTACAGTTATTTGGCTCCAAATGCTTTCAATACGTATCTTATTTTATTTTCAAATTTCACTCAATGCCTCTGATGGATATAATCAAAAAACTACCCATTATATACGTTCTTTTACGCACAAGTTATCAAGTAAACATTTTTTTCTATCTGCTGGACGAAAGCATTTTACGAGGTGAGGGGTTACCAGAAAACAAATCAGACAAATCCGGCTGTCAGAAAATGAACAGTTAAAGATTAAAAGGAAAATTCCACAGGGGACTCATTCATATGTAATATATTGATGTTGGAATTCTGTACATGTTCAGTGTAAATGGAGAAACTCTGATATTATTGGATCATTTTTATTAAAACTGCAAAGTATTTAATTAACTTATCACGAACGCCCGATCGTAAAGTACGCTTAAATATTATATTTTAATTCTTGCAGATTTCGTATATATTATTATAGAGTTAATGTTCTATCGATTTTTAGATATTATAAAGTTGCGATTTCAATATATATATATATATATATATATATATATATATATAAACTTGAGTTCCTTCAGCTATAACCGAAACCAAAACGTATGAAGAATTCTTGATAAAATTATTTATATAAAAAAAATAGATTACTGGTGTGCCATCAGCTATAATCGAAACCGAAACCAAAACTCACGAAGAAGTCTTTATAAAAGTGTTTATTACAATTGGGGTGAAAATTGAATAAAAAAAAAAAAAAAAAAAAAAAATGGAATCCGTAAGAGTTTGATGTGATCGTAACACAGAATCTAACACACACGCTATCGTATTACTATATAGATTAACAGAGATTAGTATTTAAGCAAAGGTGAGCACAAATGTCTCACCATCAATTTAGCATAAAGCATTATTTAGGTCAACGGGCTATAACCTTTGCCCGTTTTAACGGACTAACCAGTCTAGTGTAATCCTATGATTTTATATAAATATTAATGTATACTAGGAAAACATAATTTCTGCTGTCATTTTGACAGAGAATGTATATGTGATAACCATCATTGCTAAATTATATTTTACTTAAATCTTTACTACAGTTTCACGGTATTACCGATTTACAGAACTTTTTATTAGTAATGCCTGACGTTAGAAATCTATACGGTCATGTCGTTAAGCTACAGTAAACCATGCCGTTAAATACAATAATCATTTGTTATGAATATAGCTCCATCCGAGAGGTTATCGAGTTTTTTGTTTGTGAAAACATGACTCTCAGTTGGATTCTATTTCGATTTTTACAAGGTTGTTTCAAAAGCGACGACTCAGTAACGACAAAACTTTAATGGAATAAAACAGATAGAAGATAACATTTTTGTTTTCTTGTATTTATGTACCACGTGTATTTATCTACTTTAGTTCTATTGATTCCATGAAATGTTTCTTTTTTAGGGGGGGGGGCTTAATGTGTTTTGATTCTATTTCCTGAAAGCCTAGTTTTTTTATCTTTCGATCCTCAACGTGCTACTTCTCTCAACAATGCTTCTTTCCCAAGAGGAATTTCTCTTTATAGACTCGACACAAATAACCATGACATACATCCTTTAGGAAATGTATCAATTCCAATATATTATAAATTAATCGATATACTTTGGAATTTGCTTTTTATATCGATGGATAATGTTATCAATTGTTACCAAGATCAAGTAGTCATGAACGTATGCTTTCATAATTAGAAAGAAATTAGTAGCCACCAAAAGATATTAATTATAGTCAAGGTCCTGCAGAAAGTCTTTTTAATTTATTAAAGTATCATAATTAGTATTTTTATACTTTGTATTAGTATTTTTATAATTTATTACCTTTGGGATGCCAAGGACTCTTCATACTAAAGTTGAAGCATTCTAATCAATAGTTTAGGAGCTTATAAATGTGTATGATCATGGTTAATTGTAGAGTATTATTTTTATAACAACCTCAAAATAGATCTTTATAAGAGTTTTTTCTAATTCAGTTTCCATTATTTGTTTTACTTATGTTGTAGTTTCCATGTTGCTGGATGGTGTTTGTAATTTATGTAGATTCATTTTTGCATTCAAGGATTTTCCTTAATATTTAAGCTGTTCTCAGCATTACCTTATGTTGTATAGTCCTGATAGTCCCCTTAATTTCAATTTCTTCTAGTCTATTTTTTTCAAAGATGTTTGGGATCGTTACTAGTGCTTCTAACCTACTAAGACGGCAAAATCTACAATTTGGTAGTTTCTTTCCTTCTTGTTAATTATTATTATGTCTGCTCTCTATATTACAAAGGATTATTATTATTATTATTATTATTATTATTATTATTATTATTTTCGTTAACCTAAGTATTGTGAATTTTTACACCGTTTATTGTTCACTCAAGCAGGCTTTTACACGAAAGCTAGTGAGCAAAGTCAGTTAATTAGATTGTAAGCATGTTTGCTGTACCAAGCAGAACTGACTTCTGGAGTATGATGTTGTACTAGATTCCTGCGGAGTTCAAATGTTTCTAAAGACTATATGGAATTGAGCCAAGCGCATCTACGATCATTGGCACAATAGAAGTTCTCTTATTTTCCAACCTAAATTTCTGATAGTTTAGTAATTTTTCATTCTTCTTGTCTGCTAAGTTGATGTTTTTTGGTCACGTCACATTAGTAATTTAGCATTCATTGTTTTTTCTTCTTCTCAACTACTATATCCGGTTCCCTGTGAGTTATCTCTCAGTCACACTGAACCATGAAGTCCCAGAGAATCTATACGTCCTCATTTTCTACTAATACTTCTGGGTGATCTTAAAACCATATTTCTGTCATCTGGATTCGAGACATTTGGCACAAACTCCAATGCAAATTTGCACATACTTAGTCATGATAGTGCTTTTACTCCTCTTGAGCTAGTGTAGTACATGCACAAAAATGTGCGGCATTGTTTCAAGAGTTAGACCACACAGCCTGTACTTATCAGAAGAGTCCTTCCCGAAGATGTTTCTATTGATTGCATTTGAATTTAGTGGCTGTTCCTGAGGCTTTGAATCTTTTCGAGTCACCTTTAGACAGAAAATTTCATTTCAATTTTTAGAGCCTGGACGTCTTGCTCAAACTTTCATTCTTATCAACTCAATCAATTTTCTTGCTTCGATTCCGTCCTTGTACTTCTACTCATCTTCCAATGATTCTTTCTCAAGCTCTTCATGCAAGTTACACTTCATGACTGTTAGCCAAGTAGGGGTGTATACTTGTAAGCTCTCCCTCGACACATTCTTCAATTCCAATCAGTCCGCTTCCTCCTTTCTTCACTGTAATTTACAGCTTAAGCACATGAGGATTTGGGTGAAGTACTCCATACTTGACTAACAATTTCCGTATATCTTTATTCAACTTTTACATTTCTCCTTGTGTCCATCCTACGAAAGTTGCACTGAATGAAATTACAACAACCGCTCAAGAATTGATGGCAGTGAACAAGTTCTTACCATTAAGTCGATATTTCAGGAACAGTTTGAGTCTTTTCATATACACTTTTTATTTCATTGCAGAGCGTGGTGTGAAATTCAAGCACCCCCAAATACTTGTAAACTTCTGCATCATGATCTCTCACCATATATTTGGTAAAATGATGCCTTTCATGACTGCTCTCTTCTCCCATTAAAGAGTAACTACTGCACATTTGGAAATTCCAAACTCCATATTTATGCATTCACTCCACTGCCGCACAGTTTGAACCAAAGAATAAATTTCCTTAAATGTTTTGCCAAACAATTTCAGACTATTCATAAGTAACATGTGGCTGATCTTCGGTCCGTTCTTCTCCAATTGGTAACCCATCTCTGTCTCTCTTAGTACACGTGTCAATGGTGTGAATGTTATTGCTGTGAATAGAAGTGGTGAAAACGAATATCATTGAAAAATATCTCATAGTTTCCCATTTGATAAAAAATGTTGGTTTTCCAACTGCTCCTACTTTTTCCTATAAACTCAATTATATTTTCAGTCACTCCTACCATTTTAAATGTCCAAAGTACCCACGAATGCGACACCATATCATAAGCTTTTTAAAACTCTATCCAAGCACATTTAAGTTTCGCTGTCTTCTTTACTACTACTACTACTACTACTACTACTACTACTACTATTATTATTATTATTAGTGACGATAGTACTATATATAGCAGCAATAGTGTAAGGGTGAACTCCGCGTAACACTTATTGTATACCATTCATGCTTCATACCAAATTTAGTGTAATTTTCTCGAGTAATTTTAGAAGATACAAATGCTCAGTATTAGTAATAGCAGTAGTACTACTACTAATGGCAATAGCAGTAGTACTACTGCTAGTGGTAACATTAATATTAATTGTCTTATTATATTAAAACTTGAGTTTGGTGATAGAAAATTAGAATATTCGGTACAGGTAAAACTTAATCTCCTCTCAGAACAGTTTTGCACCACTTTTATTTCCCATTACCAGAACAAACACGTAAGATATAATGCTACAAAACCTTATGTCTAGAATCCTTAATTCAGTTTAGATCAAAATCCAGTACATGATCAGCATTCTAGATAAAAGCTTTCAAATTGTAATTCAAGTAATCTTGCTTAATCGATGTCTAATGAATGCAAATCAAATTCTGTGCAACTCTGCCATATTTGATGTTCAAATAAGAGCTGGTGTCAATATTATGCCAACTGAAAATCCTAACAAATCTTGCTTAATTGATGTTTAATGAATGCAAATTCTTTAAAATACTCCTCGAAACGGAAATTATGGGAATGTGTGGTGAAAAATACCTTTTAAAATTTCTCAAATATCAGGTGTCTGAATTTTCACAGATTATTTTCATCAATTTTCGTCCCCTTTTTATAAAACTAAATACAGCCTCCAATACAACCTTTTACGCTTAGCAACCATGTTTTTAAATTCATAATAATCGGTTAGTTTCGGAGTAAATCCTATCCATACGAATATATAAAGATATGCACACTTTATAAAATAGAAATATTCATTTATTGAAGAGAAAAAACAACTCTTCCTTAAATTCTAATACGGAATGCATATAGTCTTCCAGGATGAAAATAATTGCGGCACTTTCAACGAAAATTGCCATCCTTGTCTTATCTGGTTAGCTTCTTAAAAAACAAAAAAGAAACTGTTCCTGTGCTGTTTCCCGGTAAATTTTGATTCAGGATGTACCGCACAGTAGAATAAATGTCTTTATTTTTAGTTGCAATAACTGTTTTAGAGAAATAGGCACAACAAATTAAATGCAAAAATTCTAATTAAAGGAAATATTTCTGAAAAGAATTGATTCGAATTCAAGAGAAAGAAGATGAATGAACGTGAGACAAACAAGAGGCATAACTATTGTCTTGTTCGTATTTACTAAGATGCCTAAAAGGACCGGATATGAAACATGAAGTAATACAAGAAGTAACACCCATAGCAGCTGATATAACTGTGACTATTGTATCGTCTCTTGTTTATTTGTATGCGTTTCACCTGTGTTTGCTATTTCTTTACTGTTTTCTTTCTTTACTTTTATTTCTTTCTTTATATTCTGATTTGTCTTTCTCGATACTTGAATCTCTCTTTGTTTTTGATTTTTTTTCACTTGTCTATTTCTTTTTATATTTCTCTTTCATAGTCTTCTTCTGCTCTTGATCTCTCTTCTGATTCGTCTATTGTCATTCTTCTTTTTTCCTTGCCTTCTGATTTGTCTTTTTCTATTTCTTTCTTTTCTTAAGTTACTTATGGTTAATGTGTGTGTGTCCCTCTCTTTCGCGTTTTCTCTCTTTCATTCGCTTTTTCTCTCTTTCGTTCGCTTTTTCTGTCTCTTTGGTTTTTCCCCTCTCTTTCACCTTTTCCCTCTCTTTCGATATCTTTCTCTCGCTTGATCGCTCTATTTCTCTCATTTGCTCTTTCACTCTCTTTCACTCTCTTCGACTTCTTTTGCATTCATTTTCTCTTTCTCTATCAATATCCTTATTTACATATCCTCACTTCAACTCTGCCTCTGCTTTATTTTATCTTTTGACGAAACTATTTTCACGCCTCCATTCCTATACCAATTTTTTGTCTTTCTCTTTGCATTTAACCTCTTAACATTTCTTTTCTTTATTTTCGGTATTTCTTAAGTCCTTCATGTGTTTTCTCTCTGCTTCCTAGTTTCACTAGATTCATCCGTCTTCATGATCATCAATAATGCCTTCGAAAGAATTAAACCGCGTTTTGCTCTCCGACAATTAAATCGTTTTCATTTTTAATTAAATTCAAAATAAATCATAAACTACAAATATTATGAAAGTGACAACTGAAAACAATTTAAATATAAACAGATGTTCATTTTGTTCATTTTGTTTCAGATCAGTTCTTTCTCTTGAAGGCAAATAATTGTTTAAGTTTCATGCATATCCTGATGGAAACAGACATTCGTTCGTCTTTTTACATTTCTCTTTGTAAAGGGATTCTATTTATTTTCCTCCTATTAATTAGGACTGTTATTCTAGATATTTTTCATTGGTTATTGTTTCTCTGTAGTCATTGAAATATTTCAGCCGAGACATTCCTTGGGCAAGTCACAAAATATTTATAGTGACAGACGTAATCTTTATTTTAATAGAAAATGAGTATAAATTGAAAACCATTTTTGAAAGAACAAAATTTAAGATTGCAAAATAGGATGGGGCACGAGAAAAGTCAATGAAACTGTCGTCTGATAATAGCGATAAAATATTTAATTTCTTTCCTCGCTTTTTTTTATTGTAGTAGCAATAATGTAAAGAGTTTGTTGAGGATGCAAGTGTTATATTTTAAATTTTGTTTATTTCGAAACTTAACACACAGTTGCCAGTATCTGATATATCTCCAGGGCGGAACGATAAATTTGTCGCCTTTGAGAAAACAACCCTACAGCTTTATTTAAAAACTTTTATTTAAGAAAAACAAGTCAGATAACTTGATTATGTAGTAGAGCTTACATATATTCAAGGTAGCCGTCTTCAGCCTCAATCACCGCCTCGATACGGGTCCCGAACGCGAGCATGTCTTTTCCACAAATACCAGCAGGAGTTCAGCAAATACTTGGCGGATGGCGGCAATCAGGCTGGTTTTAATGTTGTGGGAGGTCATATTAGTGATGTTCTCGACATATGACCAAAACGAAATAGTCCACAGGGTTCAGGTTTGGGGAGGAGCGGGGCTAGTAAGAGAAGAATACAAAGTCATAGCACTCTTTCTGAAGCAAAGCCTGGGTTTCTTTAGACTTGTGAGCACATGCCATGTCCTGCTGCCACACTAAGAGCCTGCCAGAGGCCATCCGATTGCACCAAGGGATCACCACACTCTTAAGCACTTCCAGATACACTTTGGTATTGACTGTCAAGCCGGCTTCGAAGATGTGAGATGGCATGATGTGGCCCTCACTTGAAACCACATCAAAGACCATTGTGAGATGGGTATATATGCTGACGACGCCACACTCTATAACAGACACGGCAAGAAAACAAATGAACACATATCTAAAAAAAAATGGCAGAAGCACTAGAGGATGACCGCCGATCTGTAGTGGAATGGGGACATAAATGGATAGTCACATTCAATGCTGACAACACTGAACTCGTTTCCTTCAATAATTACAAGAAACCTTCTCTACCACCAATAGTAATGGCCAATGACTCTTTATCTGAAAGTACATCCTTTAAACTCCTCGGCCTAACGCTCTCAGGAAACATGAGTTGGAACAATTACATCGAGAGTATCGGCAGGACCGCTGCGAAGAAGACAGGTTCTCTCTACCATGCTAGAAAGATACTAACGCCCGAAAGTATCCTATACATCGATAAGGCCACCATTCGCCCCTGTATGGAGTATTGTTGTCATATTTGGGCTGATGCATCTGCTACTAGTCTCTCTCTGAGATGAATAGGTTAGTCTAATTAATTCGGAGCTAAAGACTAGATCTAATATCCGGTACATTTTTGTTCATTGTGTTTAAGGGAGGTTGTGTTTGATCTACACTACTAGGGGAGCTCTGATTTAGCACACTGTTTTGTTTTACTGTTTTCAAGCAGTTCAAGATCTAAAGACCATGTTATTTCATATATTTTTTTAGAGGGAGGTGGTATATGGAGTCAGCCCCGGAAATGGCTGAAGCAGTTCACGATCTAAGATCACTTCATTCCATATATATTTTTTTTAAGAGTGTCACTTTTTTTTTTGTCTATACTTCGCGATAACTCTTGGGTGTGCCCCAGGGCTCTTTTAGGGCTAATAAAAACACTCCAATTTTTGGACTATTTTTACCATATTTGTCCAAAATTTTCTGCGTATGTATATTTAGCAGTTTTGCATGGTTCTGAACTCGAATTTAAATATGGTAAGGTTTTGGGGGCGGGGGCAAATGATTCTTTTTTGCATGGTGCAGAACTCAAATTTACATATGTTAAGGCCTAAAACTGCACCGTTTGTTCATTTTCACCAGGATTTGACGTCCCCTGGGGACTTTTGGAGCTAAAAGGGGGGGGAATGCTGAACCTAGTCACTTTTTTATGCCTCGTTCACTGTGCACTCACGTGGGACCATGCATGCTCCACTTGTTTTTTCAATATTTGTTTTTTAATTTCTCTTATTATTATTGTGAAAGCGGGTGGAAGGAACGGGATTAACTTTATCCAAGAATATCATTGTTTGGTTCTATTTGGAGTTGCCCAGGAGCAATAAATATTAGAATGCAGTATTACATTTGAATTTGAAGTATAGCTCCAGTATCTGAAGTACATTTTTACAGAGAGAGGAATGAGTTAAGCGAAAGATACTAAGAAGTTTATGAAGAAAGACGTCAAAAAGATGAGAGAAACATAAAGGGACGGCTGGAGAGATAGGAAGAGATAGATATTTTAATATAAAGATATGACACATAATTTTACTTCTATTTAAATTTATGCCCCCGAGCAACGCCGGAAACCTTTGCTGGTATTTATATAAAACAAAGTTGTCTATTTGTGTGTATGTGTATTGTTATATAAATGATTAATATAAGAGCTGAATTAACCGCATATTTGAAATCAGCACCTTTGAGTCAATGTCCTGATTAATATCAGAATTTTCTTGAATGTTTTTTTTTTAAATTCATTATTCAAAATTAAAACTACATAAAAATAACATAAAAGAGAAATGTTGGATCATTTTTAGCGTTTCTTTTTCGTCAATCAAACTACTACATTTTTATGCAAACCGTATGCACTTTGAAGGCAAAACATTTACTTTTTTTACTTACAATTGAATAAACATAGTTGATAAATGTTCACTAATATATTTTACTTTAATATTTTAAAAAAAAAATTATTTATGTTCTTTTAGTTATTTGAGACGATCGAACACTTCAGATATATGTGAATAGGTAAAAAACATATCTCCACCGAACTCTTTGAAACAGATGAAAAAGACAAGATATTACGTAACCATCCTCTTTTATTCTGTTGCTATTTCTTTCTATGTGCATTAGTTGCTCGTGCGTTCATGTTTCACTGATGATTGCTTATGTACATTACTTTTTTCAAATCGTACACACCTTATTTATATCGTGGGTACGTTTTGCATGTTACATAATTCAGAAGCATGGATCAAAAAAGTCCTCGTCTCCGATTGCTTTCATCAGTGCTGTATCCTAGAGGATAAGCGGAAGGTCTTGATTTTAAAGTGTTATTGATGATGGACAATACAAGGGTTGTGCTGTTAAAGCTGTCGAACGAAGATGTGAAAGTAGTTTCTGCCAACGAACATCACAGAATTCACTCAACTCATGCACCAAGACGTTGTTCACGTATTTAAGGCGCCTTTATACAAGATTCGCCTTTAAAGACGTGATTGAATCTAAAGACTTACCAATTACGGTGTATTGGCAATACTTTGTTACATATATGGGTATGAGAATGTTAATCAGACGGTGTGATGATGTATGGTCGTTTAAAATATGTGTAAATAAGTTTAATTATATTGAAATAATTAAATAAGTACATCCATGGTCGATGTTGCTACGGTATCTCGGTGTATCAAATTCCATTTTTATCTAACTTCTACCGTTTTATGCCTAGAGCAAAGTACCTTGTTAATACGGTTTTATTATAATAGATAATTTATTTAAATTTATAATATGTATCCAGTTAAAACACCCTTCGTGCAAAAAGACACTATTTAATATTTATATGAGAGACTACAGTAACTGCAATATTGTTTTATAGCCAAAAACCCGCTAGATATCATGTTTTTAATAAAAAAATAATAATTTGCTTTGAACCCAAGCTGAATAATTTTTATGTCTAGTTTTTTTGGCGGATTATCAAAGAAAAAGGTCAGTTAAAAATATGTATGCAATGTTAGATTGTTATGACTTGCTTATATATGCCCAGCGTTGTTAGATTGAAACGTATTGGCAAACGGAGTGTTTAATCACGTACTGTTTAAGATACACTGAATATATTAACTTCTTAGGATTTTCCTGAAAGTGAACCACATTGGATTTATAGAAGCATTAAATACATGTATTTTCGGCTATGAAAAGTAACCGGGAAATAGGACTCAAAGCTTTAAATAAATAAACTTATTTCCGTTCTTAAAGGTAATTGATGTCGGCTAATAACAACTGAACGTAATTTATAATAATATAAATTGAAATTAAATTAAATAAATCAATTTTAAATAATATTTCTAAACAGAACAATTAAAACAGTTCTATTACGACAAACAATTATATATATATATATATATATATATATATATATATATATATATATATATATATATATATATATATATTATTCCTTAATTGGAATTCATTTTTGAGATGAGCATTATATATTAATTTATTTTTATTTCGGACTATTATTCTCAACTTTATTAGTTGTTGTGGCTGTTGGCAGAGTTATTAGTTGCTGTGGTTGTTGCCAGAGGTTAATTGGCCAAAATGTGGTGAGACGACAACAACTACGGATGGCAGTGATGGCTGAGAATGCAGTTAGGAGATTCGAAGTTCCTATCCGTCGCGGTTACCACCTGACGAAGGCCAGAGGAATAGTTGGCAGAAACGTTGTGAATAAACAAAAACCAATAAAAGATCAAAAAGCAACAACTAATAAAGATGAGAATAATAGTCCGAAATAAAAATAAATTAAAACAATTATATAATTCAATAACTTGAGTGTTATTTCTTCTGCCCGTCACGCCAATACTTTCCTGGGTAAGTTTGATACTGTTGTCCAAACATCCAACTTCCAAACTTGTGTATCCGTAACGCACCTCTGTTAATTCAACTTATTTCTTCGAAATCCAACTTCAAAATGAACGTGCCCTCTAAAAAATCAACCCTCTTCCATCTCCAACCAGGAACATCTCATTTGCATATCAGGTGGTAATATTGTAGGCATATAAAGAGATAAGACAGCCATTTTTGTTTCTTTCTTCTTCATTCATTTCGTTCCACGACTGACTCGTTGAATTATGCACACGTGCTAGTTAGGTAAGTTACGCGTTTCCTTACAAATTAATAACAGGGAGCTTATTATTAAAATAGATGTCCTTTCACGTAATATGCAAACGAGGTTACTTATTGAATGTAGATTTACTTTGAATACATAGTATATATAGAAATCATGCAGGAATGTAAGTGTGTAAACATCCGTTCTCAGTATAAAATTAATTTGTGAAAGAGCGTACCATTTGTACATATTAATCATATTGTGCACAAACAGAAATATGATCGTATTATAATAGATAATTTGTTTAAATTTATAACATGTATCCAGTTAAAACACCCTTTAAACTTACATGAGATTTTACCTCCGGTATTGATTTTGCTAAAATTACGACTTTAGTAATGTGTATTCTGCCTATTACGTTTTTTTAAAACTAATCACCTTCCTATTTATGTACGAACTAAGAGAAACTAAAAGAAAGATCATAAATTTTGAATAGTATAAAGATAGCATAATCATGTTGACATGTCGGTTCTCGTGAGATTACTGAAAATAAGCGAAATTTAGTGAATCCGGTACCTGATGAGTAACCATTTTGGAATACTAGACGCTATGTATCCAAGTAAGCAGGTAGGTATAATACATCAGGGAGATGAACGTCCCTGACTTGCACAGTTCCAGGTACCTCTTGGGCAAGATGTAGCACCTATTAACCTCCTTGATATTCTGGAAGGTTACAAGGGGTAGATGGAGTTCTACGGCTGTGGTGAAGGCAGAACATTTAGGAAAGAGGGATCTATTAAAAAACTACTAAGCCGGACAGACAGAGCCTACTGACCCTAGAAGGTAATCTTCTACTGATGGTGTCACAAATAAAGCACCTGCTTTCAATTTCTTATGAACCAACATGGAAGTAGTACGTTTCATGCCAGTGCAGAATCAGGTATGGATCAGGTATGGAGATATTGCAACATATTAAATACGTAGATGTGATCTCTACTTTGCAGATTTTCATCTATTGCTCAGTCGGAAACGTATTAACCATGAAAGGTGAGGGAGCATTCATATATAATAAATTTTGCATGCTGATAATGCGTTTGAATAACATAAAATCTATTTCATAGTTAACAAAAATAATACTGTCCTCCTATCTCAAGAAACAATACAAACCTCTGAAAAGCGTGCATGCACAATGAGGAGATTATAATTGAATTCAGGATTGGGCAATACTCCTGGCCCTGCATTGAACATAGGACGCCAATTTCACTGTCCACAACAGTGCCTATTACTTTATTTCTTGAAGATAATTGGATTTATATTTGTCTCAAAGATATTGCAATGAAAATAGATTTTTAATAATATTACATCGTTCATTTAAGAGATATGACAGTTTTATTTGCCGACAACATTATAACAATGTACACAATTTTACAGATCAGCTATATACCCTTTTTCCCCTTTCCTAGCTTCTCTTTTAGCGATTTCTATTTATTTATCTTAATTAATTTTCAAAACAGTTTTTTCTTTCATTTTCTGTGTTTATGTCTATGCATACATTTTATTGCGTGCGTAGAACGAGTTTCGCTTTCTTCCCTGAATAACAAGAACCAGGGAAGACTAACAGAGAAGTAAAAAATGATGGTCACTTAAAAATAATAATATTTCCAGTAATATTTCAGAAAACAAACATTTTTTTGTTATTTACTTTTTTTTATTCTTGATTAAAATTTATCATAAACAAAAAAATAATCTCCAAATTTTTTAATTGAAAACAGACGGAAATTGTAATTTTAATATTTGTGGATGAGAAAATTAAAAAACAAAAACAACAAAAAAAAATTAAATGATAAGTAGGAAGTAATTTAATAAGATGAACATTTTTAAGTCTATAAATTATACCTAAATTTATAGTCATAATATTAAGTAAGTCTATATGTCTGTGTATTTTGTGATACAAAGATTTGGTATGCGATGCAGATTAAGAAGTGTTTTTTTTTCATCATACATCTACTGAATTAATAATAGTATTTAAAACTAAATTATTTATATTCTTTTCCTTTCCATCACTACTATACCTATACTATTATTATTATCAATAACGATAGTGTTATGGCTCGCAAGTAGCTACAAAGAAGAACAAAACAACGGAGAACAGTTTAAACGTGTATTACATGAAAAACAGAAAGGTTACAAAGGAAAGGTTACAAAGGAAAGGTTACAAACGAACAGTGTAGGTCATGCACCGAGCATGCGAGAGTCGCTCTGGAATTAGATCCCCCGTCCGCCTGGCTGGGTCGTCACACGTAAAGTTTATATGGACGATGGATTAGTCCATTTGGAGTGTGCTTCACTACAGATACTAATTTAATAAAGTTATATTCTCGAATTTTCCAAGTTTTCTATGGATATAAATTAATCTGATAAATTAGTATTTGTTTCTGATTAGCTATTTTTCTCTTTTTTTCTTCGACATTGTTTTTCAATCAAAAATATATTTCACCTAAGTTTCTTTCAAATAACATTAAGTCTTGTTCGGAACTTCTTAACAGAATCATTTTCCATTGATCATTTTCCAAATGTCCGTTGTTTTTTATGACATTAAATAAAAATAAAATATTCTACATATCCCTACTTACACTATTGTCTTGTTGCAAGTGAACCACGCTTAATTGCAAGCACTTCAAAGAATATACACTGAGCAAATTTTGAGCAACTAGAATTGTTTGCTAAAATAGAGCCATAATAAACTTGCTCCCCTCCTCCTCCTTCTATATTCCTTTGATTTTATTGCATTTCTTTATATTTTTTATTATTTATCATTTTGTAAAAGCTAATTTATTTTACTTTTATTTTTCAATTAAAAATATTTTTTCTATCTTATAACGTTTTATTTTTTATATAATAAAACTAGCTTGGGTGCCCGGCGTTGTCTGGGGCTTTGGAAGTGTGTGTTGAGCAAAACAAAAACGTGGTAGTAGGCAATCAGGTTCGAACCCGTGCTGCGAAGGTGGAAAAGAACGTGAAAAAGAAAAAAAACGTAAACTAGAATTGTTGTTCCATTTTAAGATAATTTTGTTCTGCTTCAGGACTAAGTAGAACGACCCAGTTTACACTGCAACCGATAGTGAAACCGAACAATAATTTTGAACCAGCAGGACAAGCTAACAATGACGACATATGCAGTGGACGAACACAAGCACGTTTATAATTACATGGTATGTAACGATACAGGAAAAAAATCGTTTATATAGTTCGGATAGATTTTTATAAGAATAATTATCCAAAGTGAAGGTCAATTGAATTTTGGTTTGTATTATATCGCTTGACAATGCCAATGTTTTACCTGACTATTGGATTACTGAAGACGGGATGTTCATAAGATATAAATTTGAAATGTCATTATGTGTGTGTGTGTGTGTGTGTGCATTGTGTAAAATAAAAAAATAAAACAACATAGTGTTTAATAAAAAAGAAAATTCAATAAGTGATTTTTATGTATGACAAAAATTTTTATGTATGACAAAAAATCAGAAAAACATTGGTACCATCGATTTCAAAGCCAGACAATGGTAATCTATAATTGATTGCCTTTACCGGACACTCTTCAGCCTTTTTTTCTTCAAAAGGAACAAAGCCTGAAGAGAATTCGATAATGGAGACCATTTATAGGTCCCAGTTGTTTGTCTTTGAAATTGACGATACTAATGTCATTCTGATCTTCCATATATATATATATATATATATATATATATATATATATATATATATATATAATACACACTTTGTGTGTGTATAAGCTCGTTTCCTATGGACTTCAAAACGGTTGGGTCGATTTTTATATAATTTCACACAAACATACTTTATGTATCTGGGGGTGTTTCTAGACAGGTTTTATATCAGAATGCCTCTGGTAAGTATCGATAATCAAAAAATCTGATTAAAGCGGGAACAGTTCGATTCTGACCAAATTAAACACTTTTAAACAGTCTAACATCATAAGTGTATTTGAGAAGTTTTATCTCTGCAAAAGCAGAAGGGCCCGATGTATATAAAATCAACAGTAGGTTCTCTATAATGCAACGTAGACTTCAATGTATTGTGGTCTAAGTCACTGCGAGGAGGCATGTTAGGTTTCTTCCAGTGCATCCCGAATAGAGTAGTCAATTATTCGATTTGATTGAACAAATGCGTGATTTCACCGATTTTGATGGCAATAAAAGTATTGAAAGTGTAGAAAGTTCCTTGATTCTTATTCAATGTCGGGCAACAGTGGGTCTTCTTGCTTCTTGAGACACATACCAACACATCGGCAGTATGACAAAAGAAAACTAATCTATTATTCATTACTTTAATTACATTAATTGTTTCTTTGCTTTGTTTTTATCACTTCTTAAACTAAGAGAGCAACCCTAGATGCTGTGGAATTAGGAGATGATAATTAACTGTGAAAATGATAACAACCATCAAATATATTATTCCAAAGTTGAATGTTATTTTGATATGAGCGCGAAAGACGTTGTTATGATTAGAGATTTGTTAAAAGAATATACTGCAATAATAATGAGAAAGTATTAAAATTCTAAGCTTGTCCTTCGTGGAAATGTTATTGCCCACACATGTTTTAAATATGTGATAGCAAACAAGACAGAAACAGTTTCGGTGACTTTTTATCGTACCGTTCAAACGCATTTACTTTTAATCGTTGATGATATAATGTCTTAAATTAATTAATATGATGTGATATAAGTATGGGTAATGATATGTCTTAAATTAATTAATATGATGCTATATAAGTATGGCTAATGATATGCCTTTAATTAATATGATGTCATATAAGCATAGGTAATGATATGTCTTACATTAATTAATATGATTTCATATAAGTATGGGTAATGATATGTCTTAAATTAATTAATATGATATGATATATATATATTTTTTTTTTATTTATTTATTTTTTTTTTACACAGTGATCACCACTTATCAAGGCCCGGAAGCCACTCAGGGATAAGGGTTATTGCAAGTACATTACGTTAGTGAGGAGATTTGCTGAAATGTTTACTTAAGGGGGCGGTTCATTAGGAATTTGTTAACATTGGACTCGAAGACATCCAAGTTGTAGTCCGGAGGGAAGCAGGCAGCCGGAACAGAGTTCCACAGGCGTGCAGTTCTAAGAAAGAAGCTTTGTTCATGGAATCTGCGTTTTGATTTAGGCACAGATATAGAGTGGGGGAAATTTTTCACAGTGGATTCAGCTAGGCGGGTGTTTTTCGTGAAAGATTGGCGAGGGGGGACCAGAGATTAGAGTTCAGACGAGCATCTGCCATGGAAATAACGATAAAACAAGGACAGGCTCGCAACGTCTCTTCTGTGGGAGATAGGTTGCAGGGTAGAGAAAAGGGCATCCCCCACTAAGCCACAAAGTCTATTTTGTACTCTGTCAAGGCAGGATAGGCTGTTTTTAGCAGCTCCTGCCGAGATATGGCAACAGTATTCCATCCTTGGACGTACTTGGCTTTTATATAGATAGAGAATTGCATCCGTAGTGAGATATCTTCTGGAGTGGTAGAAGGATCCCACCATCTTTCCAGCGACCTTGGCAACAGACTTGATGTACGTGTTCCATTTCAGATCAGGAGTAAAGGTCAAACCCAGAAGCTTGTCAAAACACGGGGCCTCACCCAGACGAGAGCCATCCATCACAATTGATGCCAGATGGGGATCAGAGCGTTGATGATGTAAGGATAGCAGTTTGGTTTTGGATGCATTAAAGGTTACCAGCCACATCTTCCCCCACTGAACCACGCGCTCGAGATCAGAGGAGAGAGAATCAGAGAGAACTCTGTCATTTACAGCCTTTGATGTGTTGCCATAGATGGTCGTGTCATCAGCATAGATGTCAACGAATGATTTAAGTATGTGTTTAGGGAGGTCATTGATGTAGATCAGGAAGAGAGTTGGGCCCAGGATTGACCCCTGAGGGACTCCAGCATTTATATTGCAGGCCTCCGATTTTTGTCCATCTACCACTACTCTTATGAGCCTATCGGAGAGAAATGATTTAATGATTGAGAAAACATTTCCAGTTATACCGTAGCTGGAAATCTTGTGAAGTAGACCCTTATGCCATATCTTGTCGAAGGCCTTTGATATGTCAAGAGCAATTGCCCTAGAAAGGAAGCCTCTGTCAAGAGATTCACTAATCCTGTGGGATATAACCGTCAGCACATCTGCGGTAGATCTTGCAGAGCGGAAACCATATTGTGTGTCACTAAGAAGGTTATTCCTGCTGAGGTGGTTGACTATTTCTCTATTTAATATGGATTCCAGCAACTTACTCATAACACACAGGAGACTTATTGGTCTGTATTGAGAGGGAGATGACTTATCACCTGAATTCTTAAATACAGGGCAAACTGATGAGGTCTTCCAGGGAGTCGGAAAGCACTTCTCCTTAAGGCAGCGCTTAAATAGTTTCGTAAGTATGGGAGCAATTCTGGTTGAAGCTTTTTTAACACTATAATTGGGATGCCATCAGGGCCAGTTGCTTTACTGGAATCTAGGTTCTTTATTAGCTTGGCGACCTCATGCACGGATATTTGTATGTTACCTAGCTTGTTCTGTGTTATAGGAGGAAATATGGGGAGTTGATGGCCTTCGTCGCATAGGGTAGAATTAGCTGCAAAGTTCTTTGCAAATAGTTTGGCCTTGTCTGATGCTGACGAGATGACCTCTGGTCCATTGATAATGGTTGGGATAGAACGCACACTTCTGTTCAGGATCCTATTTGTTATTTGCCAAAACTGGTGGGATCCAAGCCGCTGATCAGCTACCTTGAATTTAACAGACTGGGCATATAGCTCTCTTGCATTTTTTATTACTCTTTTACAGTGGTTGCTGGCAGACCTAAAAGCAGCTTTAGTCTCAGTGCATCTATTACGTTGGTAGCTATGGAAAAAGTGATTTCTGTGCGTGATAGCAGCAGCACATTTTGGGGAGAACCATGGCTGGCTGTAAGGTTTTTGTTGGAATTTTTTAGATGGTATGAATTGGTGTATGCCTGCAATTAACCATTCGGTCAGATCTGATACTATAGAGGACACATCCTTTTTAAACATGGAGTGCAGAGGTAAATCAGATATGAATGTACGGAAGCTATCCCAGTCGGCCATAGAGTATCGGTATACAGTACGGTGGAGGGGTACGTCTGGGGGCTTCTTACATTTCGTTTTTATCTTAACTGATACGACGGAGTGGTCGGAGGATCCTAGAGGAGAATGAACGGAATATGAACATAGCTCAGGGGAAGTTGAGAGAAAAAGCTCTAAGAGGCTTGCATATTGACAGGGTGGGTTCGCGAACAATCTGAGTGAGATCATAAACAATGGCAAAATCATGACAAAACCTCCCCTCATCATCTGTCTTATTTGAATGGGTCAGCCATTCCACGTTATGGACGTTGAAGTCACCACATATGTGGATGTTAGCCGAGGGATGTGAAGACAGTATGTGGTCTATTTTCTCAGATATGCTCTTAAAGATAGTAACTCCGCTGTTGTGGGGCCTATAGAGGGAAAATATAAATGCAGTGGTGTTAGCAAGTGCAACCCTGAAGCACATATAGGGTAAATTAGGATCTTCTCTAGAGATATCCCTGCCACTCGGGAAGCCATCCTTAATGTAGGCACATATTCCATGCCCATGGCGATCTTGGGGGTCAGATTTCCTTTGAAGATTGTAATGCCGGATATGGGGCAGCCAAACCAGCTGCCAACATTGCCCCGCTTTTTTATTGAAACCAACCGAGAGCTCTTTTTAGTATCCTCGCTGTTCCCTTAAGTACAATTGTCTGAATCTCTTTTGCACTTGGTTCACCAGGAATATTAGTTAGGTAGGACTTCAGGTTCTTCTTCATAAGTCCTATGGCACCTATGATAACCGGTATGATCGATAAGTATGGGTAATGATATGTCTTAAATTAATTAATATGATGCTATATAAGTATGGCTAATGATATGCTTTTAATTAATATGATATCATATAAGCATAGGTAATGATATTTCTTACATTAATTAATATGATTTCATATAAGTATGGGTAATGATATGTCTTAAATTAATTAATATGATGTCATATAAGTATGGGTAATGATATTCCTTCAGCAATCGTATCCTGAACACCATAGGCTTAATTTTGATTTATAATCTCATTATTTATTTTAGATTCCCCAATAGGGGAATTACATTACTTGCACCAATGTGCCTTATGGATAGTTATTAAACCATTTCATGGCTTGCAGGATTTGTCTCAATCACACTAGCTAATTATGGTGGGTACAAGTTCAATCGTTCGTCTAAATCAGTCTGACAAGTAATATGTTCCAGTCTTCCAGTATAGTCACCTTGGGGACATATTTATTGTATTATTCATGATGTACATAATAAAGTTACTCTTTACTACTTACTAATCTTTTCTACGTCACACCAACTCTCTAGAAAGCCATTTCGTGTTTCTGGAGTCATCTCAGATTCCAGTATTCAACATAGAGTGCATCGTGTCATAATCAGCTACCATTCAAGGATATTAATACAATTTCCGTGACAAAGGCTATACTATCACCATTGAAACGACAAACAAAATTTGCCACAGGGCAGGGTTATTTTTTTAATATTTCTGCTCACATTGGCATTTATCGTTTTATTGAAAGATATTTACTTTTGTTATTGATGACATAATACGTCTTATGACGTCACATAACCATATAAAACAATACTCCTTTGTACGTGTTTTTCTTCGTTCGTTTAGAATTTCCCAAGGATGCTGTCACCCAGTAACTGGTTCGTGGACACTATGGGTGCAATCCCTATTATTAATACAATAGTTTAATTTACATTCTACAATGGGGAACTCGCGTTGTTTGCAGCAGCGTGATGGGTAGATAAAACCTGCAAGTAAATTAAGTTTTTGTTGTAATAACACATTGTAGCTGGGAACAAGTCTAAATCATTTTCATTTAAATCAGTATGACGAGTGATATATTTTACATTTTTGCTACGATCAACATACCGCATTCTTTGTTTGCTGTACTGTTCATAATTTACATAGAATTTTCGTTTTTCAATGAAATTGCTCTCTAGAAGGTCATCTCAACTTTATGAAGAGACATATTACTTCCCAGTAGGGTTTATTATTCACTTGTTAACATTCAACGTAATACAACCCCCCCATATATATATATATATATATATATATATATATATATATATATATCGATTGTATCGATTGGTTTCCTAGATGTAAATCCAATGAAACTCGCGTGATTATTAAAAAGTGCTCAATGCAAGATGGAGCTGATATGAAGTCTGTTTATTATACAAACATTATTGGTTACATGTTTGGCAATTATTTATTACCTTTGATTTAAAATTTCCCATATCTTATCTTGTTTTTATGGTTGTATATCTTTTATTGGTGGTGACTTTAATTTCCTTTTGACAAGTGTTATTTTTATTTATTATTTATTTTTTATCTCTCGTTTTTTTTATTCGTTCAATTTTTAGTTTTTAGAGTAGGGGTGAAACGACACTTTCTCAAGCTAAAAGAATCACCATACCCATCCCTACTAATGACTGTTTAAACACGGGAAACAGCATTCCCCCTTCCTGTGACCACATCCCCCTCCAAAAAAAAAAATAACTGCTCACGTTCAAAAAGTATATATCCCAATTTTCTTCGGAATGTAGATCGAACCCAAATACCTTATAAAAAAAAATGTAATCAATTATTTTTTGTTTTGATGAAGTGTTGTCCCTGCATTGGGACTGAAACATGTATGCACATATGCAACCAATAATGTTTGTATAATAAACAGATATATATATAATGTATAAAAAAGATGTTTCTGTATGTGTGTTAAAAACTACACAAGACTCAACTACAAAGCTGATACATTATTATTCCACATTATCTCGGAAAAAAGATGGGCTATTTTTTTCTCAATATTCATTGTTTAAGAAGACAAAGAATTAGTCTGGGGTGAATGTTACTAAGACTTATTTTAAGAAATAGTTTTTGTTTCTTTATTCATAATTGTGCAGTTACAACTAGAATTTGAGAAACGTTAAGTATCACCAGCTAGTGAGTATTTTCCTTAGCAACATGGTTTATCTATACATTAATGTAATCAAGAAACTTGATGTTGCCCAGGAACAACAAGAGTAATAATAAAGTATTACATTTGGTAACTTGTATATGTTAGTTTAAATTACTCGATACTCTAGATAAAACGCTTGTGTTTGAACGATGTGTTAGACGAGAGTAATAACTTGAGTGCGTTTTGCTAAAGACCTGTCTATTAGGGGAGAAACTCGACGTTGGGGGAACAGTAGAGAAAAGATCAGTATGATAGTGAGAGGGATAGAAAGTTATATTTTTAACACACGTTACACATACTTTTTTAACCTCTTATGTTTTGTTATTTATAATCCCAGGCAACGAATTATATATATATATATATATATATATATATATATATATATATATATATAAATGTAGGTTGTAGTTTGCTTGAAGCATTGTTGAAGAAAATTATAAGGTAAAATTAAAAGCCAAGAACAATGCGAGATTTTTTTTTATATAGAGTAAAATTAAATGCAAACAAAAGAAATAAATTTCTTTTTTTTTGTTGTTTGTTTTTTCTTTTTCACACAAATTTTAACTCTAAACAACAGTAATTTTTTTTTCTGTTGTATTCAATGGTGTTATAAATCTTAATATATTTCAGACTTATTAGTCCATTTTCAAGAGAAGACAGCGGAAGAGTGTTCAAAATTGGAAAAGTAGCCGCAGAGTTTGCCACGTGATACCGCGAAATATAGAACAAAAAATGACGTTAGGAGAACGTTAAAATAAATCAGTTGATGTTTGAAATACTTGTTGCGTTTGTGAATCAAGGGAGATGACTATTCAAGCAAGGTATTTTTTTTTTTTTAATTATTGTTTTTCTTGTGTTTTAAACTTATATTATAAAAGCGGAGCTCAATTCCAGTCTATTGTTTAGTGTGGGAGTATTTTTTGAAATAATTAAAGATTCGAGGATACGAAGTTGACCTACGTTTCTTGAAGAAGAAAGAATGTTGATGTGAAAATCTGGTTCTGAATTAATGCAAGTGCGAATATGTTTATAGAACGACGAAGCAGTAGTGTTTAAGTGTTCTTTAATGCGGTGATGAAGCAATCTGGTAGTGCTTCCGATGTAAGATGCACTGCATTTAGCGCATTGTAGGTCGTAAACAACGTGGTTCTTAAAGCATAAACCTGTGTGTGATATTGGGCAATTAGAGAGTGAACAAGGGGAAGGTGTATGCGATGGATGTTTTCGGTTGAGCTGTTGTCTTAAAGTAGATCCAGTGTGGATGAGTTGAATGTTGAGTCCCTCGCTGCAGATGGCTTTTCGGATTGAAGATGAGATTTTGTCACTGAGGAAGGGTAGTTTTAGAAAACAATTGTTAGAGAAGGGTCGGGTGTTGTGTTTTTTCTTTTTAAGTGAGGATAGGATCGTATTAGGGTAGCCGTTTAGTGAGAGGGTCTGTAGGAAATTGTTAGTGTGTGTATGTTTGTCGGAGATGTTAGTGCATTTGTCTTGTATGCGTGAGATTTCGGCATGTGCGTAGTTTAGTTTGTCCTTGAGAGGTAGCGCAGATTTGAAATGTACGAAGAGGCGTTTGCTGGCGGGTTTTCTGTAGAATTCAGTGCATATGGCACCATTTTTTTTATTTGTATTTTAAAATCAAGTAGAGAAAGAGATTCAGAAAAGTCTGGGTGTTCTATAGTAAATTTTAAGTTTGGGTCGGCGTTATTGAATTTGTGAAAAATGTTAATAGCTTCTTCGCGGGAGTATGTGATAATTAAAATGTCATCGATATATCTAGTAAAAAGGAGATAAGAGCAGCAGGTACTAAGGGTGTGTCTTTCGAGTTTGTCCATATAAGCAATGGCAAGAATACCGGATAGACTGGAGCCCATGGGTAGTCCAGATACTTGTTTGAACGTGTTTTGTAGGAAAGTAAAGTAAGTGTTGTCTACTATAATACGGAGGAGTTGTAAGAGATCTCCTGGAGTAATTCCGAAGCATTGTGGGTTTTTAGATGTTATAATGTCTGCCATGAGATTGATGGCTGGATGTGCAGGAATGGAGGTGTATAAAGAAACGACGTCTAGGCTAAATGGGTATCTGTATAGTTTGAGTAGATGGTGTGGTAGATCGTTGAGTCTGTTAATTACTTGGTTGGAACTACTAACATGGGCTGGGAAGGTAGAGAGTAGAGGTTTAAGTAGGCGGGATATTAACCAAGAGATTTTATAAAGGGGACCGTTAACGCTTGAAACAATGGGTCTGATCTGTGTGTGTGCTATTTTTGTGGGTTTTAATAAGGTGATAAAAGGTAGGTAATTTGCTGTATTTAGTAATAAAATTTAGTCTGTGTTGTTTTGGGAGATTTCTTTTAAAACAAATTTGATACCATGTCTTGTTAATGTTGTTCTCAATACGAGCAGCAGTGATATTATGAGCTGGGGTGTAAAGGTCGGTATTGGAAAGATGCTCTATAACAAGGTTGTTATAAGATTCCTATGATATAACGCAAAATGCTCTGCCCTTATCAGAGGGTAAGTAAACTAAATCTTTGTCTTTAAGGGATTTAAGGGTGAGGTATTGGTTCCTGGTAAGATTGGGGGTAATATGGTGTTGTTCGCGTTCAAGTATTCTGAGGATTTTATGCTTTAACCTTGAAAGTTTTAGATCTAGTGGAATATTATTAGGAGGTGCGTATAAAGGATGATCAAGCTGAAAAACAGGAAAAGAGGTGTTGTGATTACCTGAGAGGTTGAGGGGGGTGTCCTTGTTATCGTGCGGGGCAAAAGCGTGCAGCCATTTAAGGTGGTAAGCAGTTCTGCAGAACTGCGTTTCTATGTTGAGTTTAGCTTTATCCGTCAGTTTCATTGTGGTGATAAACTTAGGGCCAAGTGAAAGGAGATCCGTTTCAGTTGTGGAAAGAGAGTTAGTGAGGTCAGTTACGAGAAGATGATCTTTAAGGGACTTGTCGGTGGAAGAATCCTGTTAATTATGTATGTGTCTGTTGTAGACCGGTTTATTAGTTTTCTGTTTAAGCCAAGTAAATTTGCGTATGAGACGTTTCTGTTCATTGTTGAAGCTGGAATGGTATGCGCGGTCGATCAGAGATTGGATGTTGTTTAGTGAATGACCGTTAGGGGTAGATGAAGTGAGTGAATTCCGGAGGTTCTTGACTGAATTAATATGTTCATGTAGAGTCCGGTGGTGTTGCTTAATGATTATCTTGAAGCAATAGTCATATATAAATTGTCGTGAATTGTGTAGAAAACGGAAACATGTTGGCAGATTTATGTTCCTGATTGTGTTAGGAATAATTTTGTTTTTACGGCATTTTTTTCAAAAAGTAGATTTGGCAGTTGACTCTAGCGCGTTTTTCCGTAGTTTTCAAGATGCTCTTCATGAGTGCAAACTCTGTCTGGCTGAGACTGAGGGATATAAGTAGGTTGTAGTTTGCTTGAAGCATTGTTGAAGAAAATTATAAGGTAAAATTAAAAGCCAAGAAAAATGCGAGATTTTTTTTTATATAGAGTAAAATTAAATGCAAACAAAAGAAATAAATTTCTTTTTTTTGTTTGTTTGTTTTTTCTTTTTCACTATAGAACACCCAGACTCTTCTGTATATATGTATGTATATATATGTGTATATAGGTATGTCTATATATATGTATATATATGTATATACATGCATATGTATATATATGTATATATATATGTATATACATGCATATGTATATATATGTATATATATATGTATATACATGCATATGTATATATATGTATATATATGTATGTATATATGCATATATATGTATATATGTATATATATGCACGTATATATGTATGTATATATGTATATATATATGTATATATGTATATATATGCATGTATATATGTATGTATATTTACATATATATATATATGTTTATATATATGTATATATATATATATGTATATGTATGTATATATGTATATGTATGTATATATGTATATGTATGTATATATATGTATATATGTATGTATATATGTATATATGTATGTATATATATATATATGTATATATGTATATATATGTATGTATATATGTATATATATGTATGTATATATGTATATATATGTATGTATATATGTATATATATGTATGTGCATATGTATATATATGTATGTACATATGTATATATATGTATGTACATATGTATATATATATGTATGTACATATGTATGTATATACGTATGTACATATGTTTGTATATATGTATGTACATATGTACAGTGATGATCATATTTATTGGCACGGTAAAATAAAAGTTAAATTTTGTCTAATAAATTCTAAAAAAGGGATTAAATTAAAGAAAATAACAAGGTATATTATGTATTTTTAACTGGCCTTTCCGATGCAGCAATCGGATTTTAGAAAAAATAAATTACAAAGGAACAACAAACATAATTGCAAAAAAACCTTGTTCAAAATTATTGGCACGGCTTTGTATTTCTTTTAGTATCAGTATAACATCAATCAATTTCCGGTTTACGTGCTTTCTGAACTTTTTTATAGCCATATTATGCTTGTTTAACGCTAATTCAGTGAATAATTTCTTTCAGATAATTTTTACATAGCGATTTATTTAAACTATTATAAGTGACTAAATTATAATTTTCAATCGCCATGGTTAAAACTAAGGAACACAGCGAAGACGTCGGGAAGCTTGTTGTAGCATGCCATACCAATGGGGAGGGCTATGATAAGATTTCAAAGAAGCTAAACCTTCCCAAATCCACTGTTAGAGCCATCATAAACAAGTTCAAATCGCAAGGCCACGTTATGAGTTTAGAGGGTAGAGGGAGAAAAAGGATTCTTTCCCCAAGAGATGAACGGAAAATTGTTCGACAAGTAAAACAAAACCCAAGGATCTCTGTTGGGGAGATTGTTGATGAACAGAGCACATCTGGAGTGAATGTATCTCGACATACAGTTGGTAGAGTTTTGAAGAGAGCTGGTTTAAAAGCATGTCGTCCGAGAAAGACTCCCTTATTGAAGCCTATGCACCTGAAAGCAAGGCTAGCCTTTGCAAAACGTCATATTGATAAAGATTTTGCATTCTGGAAACGTGTTCTATGGACTGACGAAACGAAAATAGAGTTATTTGGCCATAATAAAGTGTCTTATATTTACAGAAAATCTGGCGAAGCTTTCCTGCCTAAGAACACCATACCCACAGTGAAGCACGGTGGAGGCAGTTTGATGTTTTGGGGATCCTTTGCTGCCTCTGGACCAGGGCGACTTGTTAAGGTCACAGGTAGCATAAAAAAGGAAGATTATGTTAAAATATTGGATGAAAACCTGAAAGACTCTGCTAAAGAGCTCTCACTTGGTCGTCGTTGGTGGTTCATGCAAGATAATGACCCAAAGCATTCGGCTAAACTGACTAAGAAATGGCTTGAGGACAATCATATTAATGTTTTGGAGTGGCCATCACAAAGCCCAGACCTTAATCCAATTGAAAATTTATGGAGAACATTAAACTTGAGGGTAATGCAAAGGAAGCCTAAGAATCTTATTCTATTGGAGGATTATTGTCAGGAAGAGTGGGCTAAAATTACTACTGAAGAGTGCAACAACTTGGTTGTAAACTATGAAAAGCGACTATGGAAGACATATATGTATATATATA
>NC_136482.1:86622828-86650328 GCF_053919585.1 Euprymna scolopes
TTATTAGATTACAGTCCTGGCTTGAAGAAGAGCGATAGAGAAAATACCTAAGGAAATGGCAGAAACACTAGACGATAACCTCCAATCTGTAGTAGAATGGAGACAAAAATGGATGGTCACATTCAATGTTGCAAAGACGAAGCTTGGTTCCTTCAATAATCAAAAGAAACCTTCTCTACCACTAATAGCAATAGCTAAGAACACATTACCAAAAAGTACTTCCTTTAAACTCCTCAGCCTAACGTTTACAGGGAACATGAACTGAAATAGATACATTAAGAGCATTGCCAAGGCTGCTGCAAAGAAGGCGGGCTCTCTCTACCGTGATAGAAAACTAATTACGCCTGAAAGCATCCTATACCTCTATAAGGCCACCATTCGCCCATGTATGAAGTACTGTTGTCATATTTGGCCTGGTGCATCTGCTACTTGTCTCTCACTCCTTGGCAGGGTTCAAAAGAGAGTAGTCAACCTGATAGATCCTGAACAATCATCTAGAACTCAGCCTCTGTCACATCGACGAAATGTTGCATCCCTCTGCCTGTTTTACAAGAATTACAAGCACGTGTACCCCCTTGATGTGAATAACCCTGACAAACCCGACAGGCATCTAAATCTTACTTCTTCACTGTAGAGATTCCTAGGTGTAAGAACGCCTTCTAGTCCAATAGTTTCTTCCCCCAAACTGCTAGACTTTGGAACTCCCTTCCAGGATTCTGCTTTCCCAACTGTACTAACATGCAGAACTTCAAATGTAATGTGAACAGACATCTTGCTACTCATCTCCCTTCATAATACCCCTGAAACTTATATCCCCGATAGAAGCCCCCTACTTCAAAGTGACACTGTGCCTTGTTTGCAGTGAAAATTGAATAAAAAGAAAATAAATATGTACACCTGACGATTGTGCGGCATATAGTGTACATGCACTTTTACGACGCGGTGTATATTGTCCATATATGTTTATTACACAGCATATTTTGTACATGCATGTTAACTACACGGCATATATTGTTCATGCGTGTTAACTGAGCTGCGTATATTGTACATGCATGTTAACCACATGGCATATATTGTACATGAATGTAAACCGCACGGCATACACTGTGTGTCAAATTATGAACAAGATAACATTTTTTTTATCAGTTTCAGAAACTTACCGGTAGTTTCATATCAAAAGCTTCAAAAACGTTGGCAATACTGAGCTGCGCACACTGTGAAATTTTCGTACTGTTTTGCTCAATGTAAACAACTTGCCATCGTAATTGCTGAATCCATGGTATTTGAGGTGTGCCAAATTATTAACGAGGCAGTTTGTTTCGTCCTAAAGTTGATTTGAGTAGTTCTGAAAAAGTACTATTACAGAACAGGTAACAAAAGTTAAAATTACCCTCGATATATCGAAAATGATAGGAAGGTACCATCAAATTGTGAAGAACTTTGTCCAGGATCCTACAAAGGTACGTAAAAGAGCTGATAAACGTAAATCTATAGTTGTTTCACGCCGTTCTCTACTCCAAATTTAACGTGAAGTTGTTAAGAACCCTGGGCAGACTAGTTGAGAAGTCTTTGACTAAGCCGGATTGAAGAATGTCTCAAAAAGTACTCGATGTCGCCTTCTGAAAGAAGTGGCAAAATCTGTTAAGCCTATGACTAAGCCTCCATTAAAGCAACATCACATACAAAACCGATGAAAATGGGCAGAGCACAACATGAAAACGGATTTTTCCAACGTTTTGTTCACGGATGAAATGCATGTCACTTTTGATGACCGAGATGGCTGGAGCAAGGGATGGGTCCTAAATGGACGACATCGTCATCAGCATTTAAGGCGCCAACAAGGTGATGCTGGGATAATGATTTGGACTGGGATTATCGAAGGTATATTAGTTAAATCATGGAGAATGTGTAAAAATGTTGCAAATGTTTACATAGTTTTTCTGGAAGAGAACTTTAAACGATAGCTAAAGAAGCAAAGGTTGACGTTCAGAAGAACCATTATTTTTATGCAGGATAATGCTGCATCGCATACAGCAAACAAAAGCAAAGAGTAGTTGCAACAACTGAGGTTCTCTGGGCTACGGAAGATGGAGTGGCCTGCGAATTCACCAGATTTGGACCCAATTGAAACCCTTTGGAATATCATGAAGCGACGCCTCTATGTAAGTGAACGCCAATTTAAGAGCAAAGATGAGTTGGGCAATGCTCTCCAAGAGGTATCGCGAGGAATAACTGTTGACAAAATCACAAATTTGACTAATTCTATGAACCAACGTCTTTTACAAGTCATTTATAAAAAATGGTCGCATATCCCCTACTAATAATGTCAACGTAGAAATTGCTATGTAGTTCTTGTGTTCTAAGCATGTTTTCTAGTTCATTTAATGTTGGAAAATTATTTTAATAAACAAGTTATGGGTATATTGTGTTTTTTCTCAGCCTCGTTAATAACTTGACACATTGAAATCAACAGATATTCCTATCTTCTGCTATAATTTCGCTAATTCTGCTTTAAATACTTTTATTTTCTCACTGGAGTGGCTGGAAAGTATTGTAAACACTTTCTTAAAGTTTCATGGATTTTTATTCACTCGTTCCTTAAATATTTTTAAAAAATGTAAACTCGTTAATAATTTGATATGCAGTGTATATTATACATGCATGTTAACTGCTCGGCGTATATTATACATAAATGGCTATAACATGCCGTTGATTTGTAAAGGGTTGTTATGCTTATGTAATAAGAAGGCATCAAGTAGCATTTTTAATCCTTGGTATGACTCAATCAAGAATTGAACCCTGGTCTGCCAGCCCATTAACGAACACTTTTACCATTATGCAAACTGTGCTGAAGTAAAAGAAAAAATTTCTGTTTGGTCGTTGAGAAAAATAACACGAAATGGCTACACTAGCATACGAGAGATTATTTTTATCATTTACAAGAAGAAAATCTCATCGTATGCGTTTATTTGATTGTATTATTTTAATGTATCCGCTTTTCACACACACACACACACACACATATATATATATATATATATATATATATATATATATATATATATATATCTTTGGCATGTAGGTCAAAGATAGTTGAATTGAGCAACCGCATTATGTAGAAACGTTGGCTGCCACCGATTGTAAAAGTAAAACTGAACTCCATATTTTCAAAGTTTAGGGAATATGCATCAAAACTGCCAATCACCGATAGTTTGATTATTATCTTCTATATAGAATATCTATCAAACCACGATACGGAAACAAATAATCCAACTCCTCTAGGGTTAAATATTAGTGCTAAGAAAAACGCTATATCATTAAGTTATTTTAGATCCTAGTGCCTGCTTGTCGGTGTACTTTGATAAATTTTATTTACCATTACATATATTTCTGTTTTTGTTTTTAGGGGGTTTTTTCCGTGTCAGACTATATTAGTTTACTTCCGGTAGTACCAGACTTTTTTTTTCTTATGGAAGATGTTCTTACAGCTTATTTAATTTTTCTGCAATAAATCTCTTTCTCTTACCATTCAAATGCAACAAATCTAAAAATGAACTAGAGGACGTAATCCGGCTAACTCATCATCGCCATTTAGTAAATCAAATCAAATGAGTATTGTTTCGGAGTTTGTTTGTTTTTTTAGATTAGAGCATTTGGCACATTGATAAATGTACTAAATAATAAGTTCTAACTGACAATCTTCTGAAGGGTGAATGTTCAATCTTCAGTTTAGACGATAGTAAGAATAAAATTATGAATTACTTAAGACCTTTATCCATTCATAGCTGATCGAATGAGAGCATGTCATCCTTGTGAATTAAATAAAGGTTTAATTCGAAATTCTGCACAAATTACCGATTTTGACTAGCGCTAGTGTTATATAGCCGTGTATATAACGTGTGTATATGTAAATATCCTATGTTCGCCTATGATAGTGTCCCGTGTGTTGAGTGTATGTACGTATCAATACGTGTGATCATATAGTGTTCGTCGTAGGTATGTATGTGCAACTGCTTATATGTATAGAAAGTTCATAAGGGAACTTAGAACAGTTCCTTACGAAACCAATATACATCCTTGTCTGCTTGGCACCAGACAAAGGAAGAACATACCTTTTCTAGTCGCAACTCTTGATGTGTCCTTTTGAACGTGCTCCTAAAAATGCAAACCAATTATACTTCTGAAAACTCATGACAACCAATGCAATGAGATTTCACACAATTATATTTGTTCACACACGTTAAGCAAACGTCTCCTTTCACCAAATTCCAAAATTTTCTGGAAATATCTCGTTTCAACAACATTTTTTTCTCTATTGCATTTTTTACATTAAAACATCCAGATTTCGATGATAATAATAATAATAATAATAATAAAAATAATAATCGCTTAGTTCATTTAACGATGCCGAGCGGTGCTAATATATAACAGTAGTTTAATATAAAATACTACAAATTATTTACGTTTTCTAAAAAGTTTAGTTTGGATTGAAACTTATATGGTGAAGTGGCATGAAAATTGCTCCATACTACTAGTCTTGATGGTTGGCATTTTTTTGATATTTTTTTGGGGGGGGCGAGGTGACATTAAAACGATTTTAACATTAAGCAGCTTCATTTATTTAAATAAATATCAAATACTTAATGAGTGGTTATTTATGGATTCTCTTTATAGCAAACGAGAGTGGGTGGAGACCTTTAGCAATCTTTATTTCTCAAAATCTTACCTATCATGTAATTCTGGGAGAAATTGACTTGTAATTCACTTTTCAAATCTCTCATACATCACTTGTTTGAGCTAACCAGTCGCCTTCATACATTTCTATGTAGTTTAACTGATCATATGCATCCCTCCGTCAGTCATCCGTGATGAACAATAGCACTTCAAAATATCATAATAAGCATTTACATTTTATTTCAAAATTGTATTAATATCATCTTCCGTGTTCACGATATCATTATCTAGTATCAGAAAAGTTAAGGATATGTTGTACGTACCACAGCCATCATTCATGCTTTGTTGGAAGCTGGCAGAGCTCCAAGAGAATTAGTTGTTCAAGTTAGATTCTTAGAACCTGCTACTATTTTCATAATTCAACAAACATGTTCGAAATGAGGCAAATACGGTTCTAAAATCCAAGGCAACAGATACATTTTTATCAAGTTTCAAATTCTGGTAAACTTTTTAATGCTACAATGATGAAGGTGCAACTGCTCCCGAACTACAAAGTCTGGGGACTCTAACAGCTTCTGTATGACAGCAAGATATCGATTTTGAACCCACAACTGATATTTAAACAAAAATGACAGCGATTACTATGGGTTAGAAATCATCAAATTTAGTCTATTTATAAATGAAACCAATCAGTTGTGAATCAAGATTTTGTATTTACGTTGTCTCCACATCTGCAGGAGGGCATATGCCAAGTTAATTAAGACATCAAATTTCTTCAAGCTATAATTATTTTCGATTGCATTTGTTAAATATATTTGTTTCTTCGAAATATCGATTAATGTTACAATTTTTTTAGATGCCCTTTGCTGATTTCCTTATCTCTTACATCGAGGACAAACTCGGGTGGGGGGTCGTGGATCCATCTTATCGCATGCCCTTGCCTCAATCCCCAAATTAATATCTACACGAGAAGAGAAAGTAAATGTTCTTGGTTTATCTCAGAATATTTAAGAGAAATTCTCAAAAGAAAAATACCCTTTATAAACGATAACAAAATACCTCCTAATGACGAGCACAAAGAGCGAAAACGCTCGAAATGGACGATTAACTAACCTTGGGATTTTTCGCCAACTACTTCCACTAATTTAAAGATTGTACGCAATAGAGAAAATAATTTCAAAAATATGAAAATAAATAAAACTATCTAGTTTGTAAAACTTGTATTCATAATGTATATATATATAATATATAGTCTTGGAAATTTTACAATATTTAAAACTATATAAAAAATATATATTCAAGCTCTTCACTGGAAAAAAATTTTTCCAGTAAGTCAGCGGTGTTGAACAAATACTAACTCTTTTAAAAACAAGAACAAAAACTTCCGGATATCAGATCTTGTTTCTTATTCCGGTTAGTTTGGCTAATCTATTTATGTTATTAAAAATTTCTCATAAGTTTTTAGTGTAGTATTTACATCTTGAGTATTGCCTTGAGTGAGTGCCATTTTTGCACAATATGACACAGTATGCAGAACTAGTTTGACGTGTGGTTATCCTACATGATACCTTGCTATGTCACTATCATGATCATCTCCTCCCCTCGCATGATAATTACTCATCCCAAAATCAGCTGTTCGTCTTCACCTCAAGAAGCAAATCTTCCTAATCATGTAACATTCGAACCAGCCTAGTTTCACACAAGTCTATTGAATGTTTGACATTTGACGGCAATTAATTTTGACACTGATGCATAAGAAGAACTTGGTTATCGTGACTGAATGTCATATGTGGACTACGTTTTAACGATCCGTTGATCTAACTAATATCTCTGGTGTGTGTCATGGATATTATTCTTATCTATGTGCTTAATTGCTTATTAGTTTTAGACAGGTTGTACAACTCCGGAACACACTAGGGACAAATTTCAATTGTCGAAAATGAATAAGTGACTAAAATAGACTTAGAGCAAAGAAGTTCACATTTTACAAATAAAATGATTTATATCTATGCTTCATATAGAGTATCTGTGCATCTTAAAAAGAATATAACCCATACGCTTAAACTAATAACTAACACAAAATTCTAGTAAGAAATGATCCTTTAAAATATTGCTATTTAATAATTAGAATGAATTCATTCATTAATATTATTCAATGATCTCGAAATATTTTGATTTTACGTTTGCTCATATCTAAGACAACGAGAATTTAGTTTAAATTTATTTGCATAGGATGGAAGTTTATCATTAAAAAAACAAAACAACTATAATCTGTCATTGTTGATTTTGACATCGCTATAAAATAACATTTGTATCCATCAATTAGCATGTTGTTCCAAAAAATGCAATATAAATAAACAATTTTTAATTGTTTCCTGTACAAAAAACAAGAATTCAGAACAATAGTTTTAAAATCAATCAATGTTATTAAAATTCTGCACCCTATGCTAATTCCCGCTCTCTTATTCTCATTCGTTCTTTAAGGCGATTACATTAAACAGTCTAAAAAAGGTTGTTGGTAAAAAGAAATAAAACAAAAAATATAGTTTAAATTTGAATAAATAAATATTGAGAATCAGTTTCGCATATCAATTTAATGTAATTTGATCGCCTCATTCCGGAAATTATAGCATTTATAAGGACATGTAACCCTTTTACTTTTTACATTGGCTAATTCCATAAATTTTAGACATTTGTTTTAGATTTGGGTGTTTGTGTTTTTATTTTTATACTTTTAGGCAGTGTTTTTTGTTCAGTTATTGTTCACACTTGCAAATGCTGATTGAAACAGCAAGTAAGACATTTTTTTTTATTTAACAGAACAAATGTAAAAGGGTCTTGTATCCACTACTGTTGAAAATTTAATCGTCCACAACAATGTACAAATAACCAATCACAAATATGAACTCCATTCACCAATTAAACCATGAAGTCACGTTAAAAATCTTTGGATTGTATAAAGACATGTGTAATTGGCGAGAAGAACAAATAGTAGCGTATATATTAGTATTTTTTTTTTAATTTTTCTTCTTGCGTAGACGTTGGATACTTCTTTCTCGTTACTATCTTTACTGGCTTTATTTTTACTTTCTGTGTAAATTACACCATTGCCAACCATCTTATCTTCTTCACCAATATATAGGAATGATCCGAAGACTATAAAAATAGTAACTTAATAATTCTACAAACAATCACCGGCAAGTTAGTTGCTTCATAAGTGCCCAGGGCTTTCAATAGTCGTTTTCTTTTCTAAGTGACTATTGAAATCCCCGTCTCAAACTTATTGCATGATTTTGTTTGAACAAACAGTAGCTTTCATTTTAATCTTTTATCCTAAAACACACATACAGCACACATTACATACATAGACTTGGATTCTCTCTTCGCTGAAATAAATGTATACTAGGAGGATCATATTCGCATGGTTATTGAAAACAACTATCAGAAAACTTTTGCTAATTCTGATCTTAATAGAAAAGAAAGTGAAAGTTGTTGAATATTTCCTGTGAATGATATCTCAGCGAACATTCACATCATGTTATGATAATTATGATAATAGAAATATCACTTAAATGTAATAAGAAATAAAATATGTATCAGCGTTTACCTTCAGAACAACAGACACTAAACTTCTAGAGAACCGTGTAGCCGATTTGTAAGATCGTAAAAGAATAGAACAGGCATTACAATCCAAAGCATCATACACATGAATATGATATTATTGATGCAGGCTGTGCCTCTGATAACACCACGAGGAATGAAGACTCTAGAAAAGTTGCCAATGTGTAAAGCTAAGTCTACAGAAATACAAAACCAATCAAAGAAACAAAGAATTGGTCGCAATTATATGTTAAGTTGTATTCATCTCATTAATAAAAACATGAGGAAATCCTGGCCTGAAAATAAAACGTATTCGTACGATTTGTATTCTTCAGAAATTTGGTTATCTTGAGGGGAAAAAACGATCCATTTAGTAAACAATCGTTGGCTTGTGGTGGTTGGTAATGAAAGTGTGTAATTATTTATATTACTTATAATAAAGATGTAATATGACACGTATATAAAGAAGCGTGCATATGACAACTTTATTCGCCTATTCCATAAAATAAAGAAAATGTCTCATTGCATAATGATTTATCATTTTGGTCGTCTATTTGGACTTAACGCTTGAACTGTGTTCATGAGGCCATCGTGGATTTTAACTTTGGTTTATTTGCTTTTCCAGCTGGGCATGGGTTAATTCTCCCAGGACAACATCCAGCAAGCTTTGAATATCACTAGACTATTTTTAAATCTTTTTTAATATAGGATGTGATCTTTTTAAACCACTCACAATTCAGTATATATATATATATATATGTATATATATATATATATATATATATATATATATATATATATATATATATATATATATATATATATATATAGGATATCTCTATCTGGTTGAAATATTAGCAAGAAAATGATGCCAAGGGAAAATATTAAAGTAGGAACTTTTAAATAAGCGCTACAAATTGACAACATTTATGTATTTCAATCACATTGACATAAACCGCTAAAGCGAATTTCTTTAGCAATTCTATGTTCCTATTTCTCACTATACAATCAGTGTTTACGTAAACCATTTTTCTACTTTTTTATTTGTTCTTTTAATTTAATTGACTAATCGAATAGTCGTGAAATTCGCCATACTCCACCACTTTTACTATCTAAGAATATTGCTTGCTGATTCAATCAGCATTAGCAAGAATTTAATACCAACACGGACGGTTGAGAGAAAACACAATTTCACGTGTAATAATTAGCAATGCAGTGTTCTATATTGCGAGTAAAAGGAGTTAAAAAGCGTGTGGTTGTTACGTCTAAGGCAAGACGTAAGTGAAAATTCTGTTTTTTTTTGTTTTTTTTTCAGACTGTGCTGAAATCGAGCCAATGTGTTATGTGAATGCTGGCACGTTAAAACTCGCATCTGTATTCAGGGGCACATTTAAAGCGGGCAATTGATACCATAGTTCATTTAATGGTTTCCTTGCATTTAGAAAAACAAACAAAAAGAATTGTGAACCACATAGAGACGATTTTTTATAGTTCTTTTTTGTCGCTATTGTCTCACCTTCTAGAACCACTCTAGGATACTAATTTATTAAAGAGAAATGATTGCCAGCCGAAAAGTAAAGAACACTATAGGAGTAATAACATTGATCAGTACTATGAACTACTTTTAATTATTTATCTAGGTTTATAGAAGAATGCATTGAAGTTAACAGAATCATTTTGTACTAGCAGAACCTGTGGAAATTCCACAGCGGACTCTTTCATATGTAATATATTGGTGTGAGCATTCTGTAGATGTTCAGCATAAATGGAGACACCCTGATATTATTCTAGTTCTTTTGTTAAAACTTTAAAAGTATTTATCTAAGCTAGCAGGAATGCCTGGCGTAGTCCGGTCGTAAAATACGCTTAAATATGATATTTTAATTCATGCAGATTTCGTATATATTATTATAGGGTCAATTTTCTAGCGATTCTTATATATTATAAAGTTATGATTCAAAAAATAAAAAACTATATCCATATGACTTGAGTTCATCAGCTTGACTCAAAACCGAAACCAAAACTTATTAAAAAATATATACGTATATATAACCTGAATTCCTTTAGATATAATCAAAACTGAAACCAAAACTCACAAAGAATTCTTGGTAAAATTATTTATTACAAGAAATGGAAGGTCACAACAATTAATCGACAGTCACTCCGCCGGAAAAAGACGTAAGTATGACACACAAAATAACACACGCTATTGGATTAATATATAGATATTCAATTTCCACATTGAAAATTCCCCTTTACGTTAGTCACAAGGATTGAGAAAGGAAGATGTTTAGCCTTACATATCAGTAATAATCAAGACGAACACAATAATATAATTAAGAAATATGTATTAGAAAATGTATGTCACAAAGATACACATGATTCTGGAGGCCATAACTGCCATGAATCCTCTACCCATTAACATACTAAATGCAACTATATTACTAATCTTTGGACGAGTCCATTGTTTTTTAAATAGGTATATAAGCTTACCCCCTGGCAGAAAGTTTTGTTTTTGTTTTTCGTTATAGTAAAAAAAAAAATCTTGCGGTAAATATCTTCTATCTATCTTGCACCTATGGAATTGCCAATATGACATCAAATTTTATTTTTACTTTTGAAATTTATTTCAGCCGAGCCTTACGGCAGGAAATACATTTTTAATTTTTCTACGTTCATTCCACATCATTTTCTCTTTACACCATCGGTGATTAATTGCAAAACTAACACATTCAAGAACATGTCTCATCTGACGCAACACATTTCTGACCTTAATAGCTCCACCCTTCTTCTCTTGTGTTCGGTGATAAATTCAAATTAATGATTCCAGAAGATGTTCCATCTGATCAAGCGCTCTGTTTACATGGATTAGCAACGTCGCTCTCGTCTGATATTGAATAGGAACACAATGTATATCTCATTACTGATCAATTTCAACAAGTGATTATTCTAAAATGTGTCTCATTTGGGGGAATGCCCTAGCTGCGTTAATTAGCAAGAAAATGCTGATATTGGCATGGATCAATACGAATATGTTTCATCTGGGGAAATTCCGTCGTTTCAGGGAAGGAAAAATAGCTAGCATCAATTTAGGAAGAAGAGACATGACATAAAAATAATTTACTTTCGAGAATATTAATTTCAAACATTTATATTTATGTGGCAAACCTTACTAAAACCCAGAGGCCACTGGAGCACAAGAGTTAATTAAATTATCACTTAACAATGAACAACACCTTGACAGGATTAGAAATGATGAGTGATTGTAACTCTCGCTTCCTATTTTACGTCTTTTAGTTCTTAAATTCCATGAACGATTTTTCTGACAAACGGGGGACGAATTGCTGTTTTCTGTGGTGGAATGTATCCATATAACATTTATCGTAGATTTTAACCTTGAAGTGGTATCATTTTTAGATCCTTAAACAATATGACTTCATGCCTTGTCTAAAGCGATTTCCATAAAGAAGAAGCCGAGTAAAATATATTTTTGTGAAATTAGATTTAGTTATATACGATTCATTAGACTGGGGAATGAGAAGCCTGGGTTTATTTGGGCTGCCTTGTAACTCTTACTTCCCCTTGAATTTTGTCGGTTAGTCTTCATATTCAAAAGAAAATAATTTTAAATTAAAACAAGTTTCAAAATATATTAATTTATTATTTTAATTATGCTGGTAAGGAATGTTCGAAAAATATAATGTCAGCTATATTTTTGAATATGGGATAAAAATACAAAAGAAAGTTCATATGTAAGCACGTCGAGTGAGTGTTGTACAATCCTGAGTTATGGGACCAATTAATTTAACCAGGCAGTCGCCAGCCCCTAAGCACAGAGACTAAGTTATTTCTTATCTGCAAGATGGTCTCTTGCTTGACATAAAACACATGACTTACTGCTAATATTTCGTGTATGTCAATCCAGGCACTATCACCCACATGTCTATTTTACTTTGTAAAGAAATTAATTCTTGTCCACGATATCTCAACAAAACCACATCATCTCTATCGTCTTCTCTCTATATATAAAATGAACTCATTTGTCCCCTATGATTTGACCTAATTAGGATTAAAAATCAAGACATTCCATGCAAATGTAATATGCACAAACTGCAGCACAATATCTGAGGTGTGCTATAGGCATATTACCTCTCCACTTCCTCGATAATCGTAGATTCCTATATTTTTCTGCTGACCGTTCAATTCCACAATCGGTGACAATCAATGGAAATAGTAAAATCGTTTCTCTCTAATTAATTCCTCCTCCCCTCGCCACCACTTACACTGTTTCCAGATCGTTCACTGGGGACAGTTACGAAGGAACGCCGATGTGGGTTTTCTTTACTTCGTAGTTACTTAAAAAAACTGTAATGGAATTTTACCGTGCCTTTCCATTCTATGCTTACTATTGAATATTAACCGATACCGACATTCCCACAAACATTAATTCTTATCCAACGCTTACTTTTACGTTGCTTAATTACCATTTATATTACTTCAACAAATTGCATAGCATCTTATTCAAACATTCTTTTACAGAAATTCGTGTTCTGCAATACGACTTCAGTTTACACATAGAATATCGCGTTTACTAAACAAACCCGAAACGAACTAACCTCGGATTCTATGTTTTACTACAAACTCAATTGGTCTCCAACTCTTACATATACACCTTTCATTATAACACGTTTGTTTCTCTTTCAGCGTACCCTCATCGAATAACACTTAGCAGCCGATATTCAGGTAAATGCACTTTCATATCACATTGCATTATACAACCATTCACTTCTTTCATGTTAAGTGACTTAAAATCACGAAACTCAGTTGCAGTGCTCCGTGGCGTAGTGGTTACCTACCGTAGTCGTGTATTTTTTTTTTTTTTTTGCCTAAACACATAGAATGGATTTTTAAATACCCTTTCATTCATTAAGTTTATGTACGTTTTCCATTTACTAAAATAGATTCCGTTGTATTTTTGTGCCAAGAACACAGTTACCTACAAAACTGGAATGGAATTTAACACTTCTTTCCTTTCAATTATTTCTCCTTAAAAAATAAAACCGTAAATTTAGTTTCATTTCTTTGCCAGTGAGGGGGGAAAATTAAAATATAACTTATATTGTGGCATTTCTTTTTACAGTTTTTGCCATACAAAATTAGTAATTCTTTCAATTTTTCAAGCAAAAAAACATAAGGATAAAATGTAATTTAAAAAAAAATTGGTTCCTTTTGTTTGCCAGGGGCCGAAATAATTAGAGTTTCATTTCTTTGCCAGGAGGGGGGTTAGTGGAAACATCAACAATAATGTCATTTTTCCCCAAAAAATTCGTTCCTAAAGGAACTCTGATTCTTTCGGGGTTTTTTTCGCAAAAATAAAAAAATATAAAAATCATTTCCGGTAAACTGCGTTTCCAAAATAACGTCCGTTGTTTGCATTTCCTTAAACTTTACTCCCGTCATATATTAGCTAAATCGTTTCATAAAGTAATAAACTCATACATTTCATTCCGTATTTGAAACGTTGGAATTATTTCTTGGGATGGTAGCAGGGGGGGGGGCATTAAAAACATAAACTGAATTGTGTCATTTTATCCAGTTTAAAAGGCGATCAAATATCAGAAATCCAATTAACAAGAACATAGATTTCATTAGTTGAGTATATAACAATCTTTCGCTTTTTACACAATATAATTTTTTTTTTACAATATGCCACCAAAAAAGACTTCCCTTAGTCGTAATACAACAGCAGTTGCAACCAGAAAAATAAGTCAACAATGGGGACATTATGAACAGTCTCAGAAAGGCACTTTTGGTACTTCCTTGAACGAAAACGCAAATCGGGACTATGGGTTACATCAGCAAGTTACTTTTGACCCAGACTCATATGAGGCGGAACAGTCTCAACCTACTGATATAAACGCATATGTGGAACTTATGGTTGCACAAAACAGGCAGGCTGTATTAGAAGCAATGGAAATACAAACACTACGTACAACTGCTCCTCAATCATTTTTCTGGTACTTAATTAAAACAGTCTCGTTACTATTTCTTGGTGGCCGAGCTATTAACGTAGCGCGTTTTTTTTTGTTTTTTTTTTTAACTTTATTTTACAACTTCGCCTCAAGGGTTCGGGTTCGATTCTTCCTACTTACCTACCCAAACTTTTTTAACCCCCCCCACTCCCGAAAACAAACGGCCGAGCAACGATTTTTTGTTATTATTCTTTTGTTTTGATTTACCCAAAGCCACACACACCTCGAAACACCCGGGCAACGCCGAGTACTCCCGCTAGTATATATATATAAATTCGTATTCCTGTCTGTTTGATTGTTTGTTTGATCACAATTTGATTAATATATACAAAAAGTACCTTAGTTTACTCTCTCATTTATTTCTATATATAGTACCACCATATAGTTAGACACCAGGGTCGTTTTTTAACGTGGAGAAAAGGTACAAAAATAAAAAATTGTCTCAGTCGTGAAGGACTGATCCTCCACCGAAAGAGAACAAGAAATCTAAGTGCAGCATCTGAAGAACAGATGGTATTTATTTGCTCCCCCACCGAGCAAATTAGGCACAAGGCCGATTTTTAATGTGAGGAGTGAAGGGAGGGGGAAGGGAAAAAGGGGACCAGCTCTCGAAAGGTGGGAAATGGGAGCTGGCTAATGGTCAGGCATGTGGGGTTGCCCCCACATCTGGTCTTTGCTAGCCATAGCTAGTCATAGCTTGCAGCATCTGCCGGAACAGATGGTATTTATTTGCTCCCCCACTGAGCAAATTAGGCACAAGGCCGATTTTTAATGTGAGGAGTGAAGGGGAAATGGGGACCAGCTCCCCGGGGAGTAGGGGAGCTGGATAGTGACAATTGGTATGAAGGGTTGCCCCTACATTGACCAAGGTATTATATGTGGGGTCGCCCCCACATATGGTCTTTGCTTGCAGTATCTGTCGGAACAGATGGTGTTTATTTGCTCCCCCACTGAGCAAATTAGGCACAAGGCCGTTTTTAATGTGAGGTAAAAACCAGCTCCCCTAAAAGTAGGCAAAAAGGGGGCACTCTGGTTACCAAAAATAATAATTGTCCCAGTATAGAGGGTTTCCCCTCCATTGACTGGTACAAATTATCTTAAGTGCAGCATCTGTCGGAACAGATGGTATTTATTTGCTCCCCCACTGAGCAAATTAGGCACAAGGCCGTTTTTAATGTGAGGTAAAAACCAGCTCCCCTAAAAGTCGGCAAAAGGGGGCACTCTGGTTACCAAAAATAATAATTGTCCCAGTATAGAGGGTTTCCCCTCCATTGACTGGTACAAATTATCTTAAGTGTAGTATCTGCCGGAACAGATGGTATTTATTTGCTCCCCCACCGAGCAAATTAGGCACAAGGCCAATTTTTAATGTGAGGAGTGAAGGGAGGGGGAAGGGAAAAAGGGGACCAGCTCCCGAGAGGTGGGAAATAGGAGCTGGTTAAAGGTCAGGCATGTGGGGTTGCCCCCACATCTGGTCTTTGCTAGTCAGAGCTAGTCATAGCTTGCAGTATCTGCCGGAACAGATGGTATTTATTTGCTCCCCCACTGAGCAAATTAGGCACAAGGCCGTTTTTAATGTGAGGTAAAAACCAGCTCCCCTAAAAGTAGGCAAAAAGGGGGCACTCTGGTTACCAAAAATAATAATTGTCCCAGTATAGAGGGTTTCCCCTCCATTGACTGGTACAAATTATCTTAAGTGCAGCATCTGCCGGAACAGATGGTATTTATTTGCTCCCCCACCGAGCAAATTAGGCACAAGGCCGATTTTTAATGTGAGGAGTGAAGGGAGGGGGAAGGGAAAAAGGGGACCAGCTCCCGAGAGGTGGGAAATGGGAGCTGGTTAAAGGTCAGGCATGTGGGGTTGCCCCCACATCTGGTCTTTGCTAGTCAAAGCTTGCAGTATCTGCCGGAACAGATGGTGTTTATTTGCTCCCCCACTGAGCAAATTAGGCACAAGGCCGTTTTTAATGTGAGGTAAAAACCAGCTCCCCTAAAAGTAGGCAAAAAGGGGGCACTCTGGTTACCAAAAATAATAATTGTCCCAGTATAGAGGGTTTCCCCTCCATTGACTGGTACAAATTATCTTAAGTGCAGCATCTGCCGGAACAGATGGTATTTATTTGCTCCCCCACCGAGCAAATTAGGCACAAGGCCAATTTTTAATGTGAGGAGTGAAGGGAGGGGGAAGGGAAAGGGGGGATCAGCTCCCGAGAGGTGGGAAATGGGAGCTGATTAAAGGTCAGGCATGTGGGGTTGCCCCCACATCTGGTCTTTGCTAGTCATAGCCTGCAGCATCTGCCGGAACAGATACTACACTTTGATCTTGTCCCGAAGGCCAAGCAGTTTGGTACTATCATTCTTGCAAACTAGATACAATAAAGAGATAATCTAATTTGCATATTACATTCAGAAAAATCGATTTTATTAAATAGCGGTATCTTAGTTAATGTTTTTAGCGAGAGAATTGTTATAAGTGTTGTATTTAAAATTGTTATTTAATCAATTTTAAGCAATAATTATATTGATAACATGTTTAATTAAATTTATTTGGAACTATTATTCCAACATCGATTTTTTAAAATTCTTTGTTTTAGAGTTATCTGCCCCTTCGGAATAGAAACAAAAAATAAAAACTATCACCTAATAAAATAATTTGGTAATCTCAATCAATTTCTAGCTTGAAAAAATAATTCCAAGTAGCAGAAAAATGTTTGGCTTTTATTATTATTTTAAATATAAAAAAACACTTACGAAAAACTGAAGAAAAGATTTCATGTGTTTGTTTTTATTATTCTATAAACGGCTATACAGAAATCGGTAATTTTTTTACGATGTGACCCACCTAAAAACATAAATATCTACTTTTTTGGTCTAATACGTTTAAATAGCCTTTATAACTAATATGAAAGAAATTTTGAAAAGAAAGAAAATTAGCATTTTAGAGAGGGGGATCACTTTTCCATATTAATTTAACGTAAAATAAGCACGCACATTTTCGCCACAAAGCGTTCAACGAGACATGTCACCTCTAGCATTTTTTCAAGTTTGACGATCGAGGAGGGGACAAAACTTTACAAATACAATTTGTTTTGTTTTTGTTTTGTTTTTGTTTTTTTTTTGTTTTGTTTTTTAGGTGGTGGGGGCGGGAATTACATTTAAAACATAAAATGATGAATTGAATTACTTTTTATGAGACCACTCTGTACTTTCACCTAACAATTGCATAAACAAAACGAACAACAAAATATGACAAATTACATTGGGAGGGGGCATTACAATGACGAAAAATTTCATTTAATTGTTTTTGGAATTAACTTTTGGTAGATCTTTATTTTTAGGGGGTTCTGCCTAATTGCCTAATTTTTTTTTTTTTTTTGCGATAGCACGGGCATTCGCTGCTATTTTAATTGAAACAAAAGTTGTAATGATTTATTTTTATTTATTCATTTGTGGGGTCGTTCCAGTGCTCAATATCCGGAGAATAGTTTCTTCTCTTTGTATCCCCTCGGCCGAAATATCTGGTGGAGAGTGTGTTATAGAGTACGGAGCTGCGGCTACAACAAAGTTCGTAGCTACGACGACAACCTCCTGCGAAACTGTGTGTGTAAAAACACGACTAGCTTCGCAGGCCACCATGATGGATTCAGGCAATAAAGCTGCGGCATATAATATAACCCAATGTCGACTTTCAGTTCTCTCTGCTTCTCACTTCATAACAGAGGGTATATATGTATGTATATACCTACATATATATGTATGTATATACATGCATATATACATGTATGTACATCGTGTATTAAGACAGTATGTTTTAATTCAGACAGATATTGTTTAATAGCACGGAATGTTTGTGCTTAAGGTTTTTACTTATTTTGTTTTTTTTAATAAAATTTTTCCATTTTTCGAATGGTAATTCTTTAGTCCCAGTTGAATTTCGTAATCATTTTCGTCAATCGTACGTACGTGTTATATATATATATATATATATATATATATATATATATATATATATATATATATAAACAAATAATTAATACAACATGTTAAAAGACATCTTGAAAAAGAGTTAAAAACATATTTAATTTTAAAAAGGAAGCACAAGATAAGTGGATAGTCCGTAATCCGCGGAGGTTACTTTACTTATAAATATTAACTCTTTAATATTTATAATATATTTTAAGTTTACCATTTTGATTAACTTGGTAAACTTATTGTAATTTTTATTTCTATATATGTATATATATATATTATGTATATATATATTTTATGTATATATATTATATATTATATATTATGTATATATATTATGTATATATATTATATATTATGTATATATATTATATACTATGCATATATATTATATATTATGTATATATATATTATATATATATATTATATATTATGTATATATATTATGTACTATGTATATATATTATATATTATGCATATATATAATATATTATGCATATATATATATAATATATTATGCATATATATATTATATATTATGTATATATATATATTATATATTATGTATATATATATATATTATATATTATGTATATATACTATATATTATGTATATGTATTATATATTATGTACATATATTATATATTATGTATATATATTATATACTATGTATACATATTATATATTATGTATATATATATTATATATTATGTATATATATTATATATTATGTATATATATTATATATTATGTATATATATTATGTATATATATATAATATATTATGTATATATATAATATATTATGTATATATATAATATATTATGTATATATATAATATATTATGTATATATATAATATATTATGTATATATATAATATATTATGTATATATAGAATATATTATGCATGTATATATAATATATATTATGTATATATATAGAATATATTATGTATGTATATATAATATATATTATGTATATATATTATATATTATGTATATATATATTATATATTATGTATATATATATTATATATGTATATATATAAAATATTATGCATATATATAATATATATTACGTATATATATTATATATTATGTATATATATATTATATTATGTATATATATTATATATTATGTATATACATATATATTATATATTATGTATATATATATATTATATATTATGTATATAACTTATATATATATATATTATAGATTGTAGATATATATATATATATATATATTATAAATTATTTATATATATATATTACAAATTATGTATATATATATATTATATTATGTATATATATATATATTATATATTATGTATATATATATATATTATATTATGTATATATTATAGTTTGTGTATATATATATTATATATTATGTATATATATATATATATTATATTATGTATATATTATAGTTTGTGTATATATATATTATATATTATGTATATATATTATGTATATATATGTATTATGTATATATATATATATATTATGTATATATATATATTATGTATATATATATATTATGTATATATATATTATGTATATATACACTATGTATATATATATATATATTATGTATGTATATATATATATTATGTATATATATTATATATCACGTATATATATAATATATATTATGTATATATATAATATATATTACGAATATATATAATATATATTATGTACATATATAATATATATTATGTATATATAGTATATATTATGTATATATATATAATATATATTATGTATATATAATATATATTATGCATATATAATATATATTATGCATATATAATATATATTATGTATATATATAATATATATTATGTATATATAATATATATTATGTATATATATATAATATATATATTATGTATATATATAATATATATATTATGTATATATAATATATATTATGTATATATATACTATATATTATGTATATATATAATATATATATTATGTATATATAATATATATTATGTATATATATACTATATATTATGTATATATATAATATATATTATGTATATATATAATATATATTATGTATATATATAATATATATTATGTATATATATAATATATATCATGCATATATATAATATATATTATGTATGTATATATATAATATATATTATTATTAAACCTATTAAGAGCGTAATAACATATAATATGGCAATGTCTTCCCGTATACGACTTAAGAAAAATAACCAAGAGACAAAAAAAGATAAAACCAAACCACAAATATTAGATAATAATACAAATAAACAGCAAACCAAAACCCGTAAACGTAAGAATAGACATAAGGAGATCCTATGGTTTAACCACCATATTCCAAAAACCTAGAGACAAACATAGCCAGAGAATTTTTTAAAATATTAGATTAGAACTTCAAAGCCCCCCATAGATATAATAATTAAAAATTACTTATTAGTAAAAATAGATTTTTTTTAAAATTAAGTTACACTAATTATCTCCCTTACACCCTTCAAATAAATAAGTAAAGAAAACATGACAATTATCTCCCCGTACGATTGAAATATAAACCGTAGCGTCTTTAAATCAAAAATACGCTAACGGAAATAATTTATTGCACGGGCGCCCCCCCCCCTTTTAAAATTCATCATTCAATAAAGTAAAAAGCTATAGCAAACATCTAAATGAGTATTTTAACCATAGTTCCGGATTTCAAAAAGCGAAAAATTAAAGGTAAATATCTCTAAATATTTTTAAAGCAAACTTATAGTGTAAATTCAAAAATATATAATTTACTCTATTTATTTTATATCTCTAACCCATATTAATTTTCTTATAAATTTTAAATCCAGACCTTTTATTTCAATTTTTTCAGATTCATCTTCCTTACTTTTAATGCTAGGTTTATTTATGGTGTCTTTTAAATTCAATAAAAACCCTTCAAGGTTTGCTGACGAGGAGACCTTGCTTATTAAAAAATTATATGTGGTTGTTGTGCGTAACTTGATGTATACCACAATAAAAAGCATTGTTTTCCGAAACGATCGTACAGATAATTGATTTTGTTGTCGTTCCTTCTTGTGAAACGGATTTTTGATTTGATTGTAGTTTGATTTTTGAATTTTAAATTATCAATCACATTAGTTAATATTGAATTAGCTCTAGGACATTCAACTATCGAGCTTATTATATATCTAAATTACAACGAGCACCTTCTCTTTCCTGTATTTTAATTAAACTAATAATTTCACTGTTACATTAAAATACACTCAGCTCTTTAGACTATTGTTCTAATCTCCTTTAAATTATATTATATATTATGTATATATATAATATATACTAGGATATATATATGATATATTATGTACATATATATTATATATTATGTATATATATATTACATATTATGTATATATATTATATATTATATATTATGTATTTATATATTATATATTATGTATATATATATATTATGTATATATATATTACATATTATGTATATATTATATATTATGTATTTATATATTATATATTATGTATATATATATATTATGTATATATATATTACATATTATGTATATATATTATATATTATGTATATATATATTATGTATATATATATTATATATTATGCATATATATATATATATAATATTATGTATGTATATATATTATATTATGTATATATATATTATATTATTCATATATGTATACTATATATGTATTATATATTATGTATATATATATATTATATTGTGTATATATATAAATTATATATCATGTATATATATTATATATATTATATATTGTGTATATATAAATTATATATTATGTATATATATATTAATTATATATCATGCATATATATTTATTATATATCATGTATATATATAAATTATATATCATGTATATATATAATTATATATCATGTATATATATAATTATATATCATGTATATATATAATTATATATCATGTATATATATAATTATATATCATGTATATATATAATTATATATCATGTATATATATAAATTATATATCATGTATATATATAAATTATATATCATGTATATATATAAATTATATATCATGTATATATATAAATTATATATCATGTATATATATAAATTATATATCATGTATATATATGATTATATATCATGTATATATATGATTATATATCATGTATATATATAATTATATATTACTCATATATATAATTATATATCATGTATATATAATTATATAATACATGCATATATATAATTATATATTATATGCATATATATAATTATATATTATATATAATTATATATTATGTATATATAATTTTATATTATGTATATATGATTATATAATGTGTATATATAATTATATAATGTATATATATAATGATTTTATATTATATAATTATTAGGCACCGCCAAAACTGGGGGGGCAGGTCAGTACTTTTTGACGGACCGTCTTTTTAAAAATCTACCAAAAATCAGGTAATTATCCGATCAATACGAAATTTTCAGCGATTATTAGGAGAAGAATGAACTTTATAACAGTACTTATTTTTCATAAACGATATTTATGTATATATATTTTTTTGCTTACAACCCCCCCTTGTTTCGAAGTGGGAACAAATATGCTTAAAATAATCATCTGAAACTGAACAAAACATATTGTGTTGTTGTAAGGGACAGAATTATAGATTAAAAAAAAAAATTGTTTGCATACCTTATTTTGACGTCTGAATATCAGAACTTCGATTGTGTTTAATTATACCGCTTTTGAGTTTTGAAGTGTGAAATTCGGTGAATATGTTAAGTAAAATAATTAATTTAAGTTAAGCAAAACAAAAAAAAAAATTTTTTATATTTATACGAAAAAAGCCATTTTAAAATTTTTGATAAATAAATTAATAATTTTTTTTTAGCGAGCCGAATAATGCATGACCATTATTAAACAGAGCATGCTTTGAATAATCGATACAAAAAAAAAATTCGATAAATATTGTGCCCTTTGTGTTAAAAATAGCATCATTTTTTTCGATCTCGTTTGAAAACGTTTGCCGCCTTTCGACTACGGTGGACCAAACGCGCTGAAATAATTTTTTTTTATTCTGCTTTAAATTGCCCCCTCCCCCCATTTTGGGGAGCCTGGCCCCCACACACATACACATTAAAAACCAAACTCATACAAATGGTCACCCATCTGGTACTGGCCAGCCTCAGCTTAATAATACATTGAAATTTTCGTCACTGAAAAATAAGTTTTTTTGGCCTGTTTGGTCTTCCATAGTTTTCGTCTCATCAAAAGAAAACGTAAACAGAGTCGATCTGAACTCTGCGGCGACGCGAAATATCTGGTTACCTATATGAATAAGTTGAATTATTTGAAATTCAGGTACTTATATTATAATATTTTTGCATATTCTCTTAGAAAATCATCTTAAATCTTAGTTAGACAATAAATGAATAAATAAATTATTTCAAAAACCCTTTTTTTTTTAAATATTTAAGTACGTTTTTTGTGCAAGACAAAAAATATCAATTGTTAACTTTTTGGGAAAATTTAATATTTAAAATTTAATTAAAAATAGTAGAAAAAGTTTTACATTATTCTGTTTTCTATATGATAAAATTCAGGGTTTTATCTTTCTGGAAAAAAAAAGTTCCTCAGAAATAATGGATTTTAATAAATGTAATTTAGTTTTAAAAAACAACAACAACTTGATTTTGCGGCCATTTTTGGCGGTGCCTATATATATATATTAATCAATGCTATATATATAATTATATATTACATATATATTACATATATATTATTATATATTATATATATCTTAATTATATATTGTATATATAATTATATATATATATATTAAGTATATATTATACATATATCATTATATATATATATATATATATATATATATTCATTTTTAGTATAAAATAAAGTGAAACTAAACTCAAACGACCTCTTCTTGGCATTGCGCAGGGAAAAACGTCCAGAAGCAATCAGCTTTGATCAGACAGTTCTGGACAATTGGGAGCTGCTTCCCCCCTCCCCAACATCTGTTGGGGGAAGAAACAGTTAAATATGGGTAAACAAACCCACACGCCGCGTGACTTCTATTTGACCCTTTTAATTAGGTCAGCCAAATGGAAGCAGCAGAGTTAACTTTTATTGCGCAAGCCTGTTTTGATACTTAAATAACCTGCTCAATGGTGTCTGTCGCCGTGGCTCAATGGCTAACGTAGTACGGCTTTTTTTTTCACACATTAATTTCCAACTCAAGGGTACGGGTTCGATTCTCATACTCACCTGCCAAAACATTTTTTATTATTATTTAACACCCTCCCCCCGGAGTTTTGATTTACCTCAAGACACCCGGGTACCCCCCGCTAGTCTATATATATAAAAGGCAAAATGTGTGTGACCATTTCGTGTATGTATTCAAAAGGCTTTTCTCGCACACGGTTCCGAGGTCGTTACGATCGCTTACAACTGTTTATATGGGTTCTAAATAATAATATATACGATTTGGGAAAGTGCGTCGCATCTAGATTTATTTACGTCGACTTTTACAAAATTAATGCTATTTTGGCTTCTCGCGTGTTGATGAGGCTTTTTCGTATAAAAAGCGAAACTAATTCAAAGTTAACAACGAACAACGTTCTCGGCATTGCGCCGGGAAATGTCCAGAAGCAATCAGATTTGATCAATGTTGTACATCAGACAATTGTTATTCAATCTGGACAATTGGGAGCTGGTTCCCCCCCCCCCCCCAACATTTGTTTTGGGAAAAAAACAAAAACAGTAAAAATTGGGTAAACAACTGCGTGACTTCTATTTGACGTAATTAGGTCAAATGGAAGCAGCAGAGTTAACTTTTATTGCGCACGCCTGTTTTTATAGTTTAATAAATAAATTCAAACCTGAGTATGTTGTATGTATGTCGCGGTGGCCTAATAGGTAACGTATCCCGGGTTTTTTTTCACACATTAATTTCCAACTCAAGGTTACGGGTTCGATTCTCATACTTTCCTACCAAAACATTTATTCTATTATTTAACCCCCCCCCGGAGTTTTGATTTACCTCAAGACACCCGGGCAGCGCCGGGTACCTCCCGCTAATCTATATATATAAAAGCGAAAATGTATGTATGTATGTATGTATGTACGCTTTTCCTCAATGTCCACAAAAGGCTTCTTTCAGAGAAGCGCTCGCTTGCTTCACAACTTCTTAAAAATATCTTACACTTAACCACGGAGCTCGCCTGTCTATTTAATTTTATTGACTTTCAAACGTTAATTATTCCACATTTCCCGCATCGGCACGCGTTACATTCGGTTATCGGTATTAAAAAAAGCGAAACTCGACTCTAATCACAGGCCCAGAGCCAGTGAACGTTTGGTCAATGTCGACTTCTTCATATCAGACGGGGGAGCGGGTTTTTAAAAACAAACAAACCGATTTATTGACCTCATTAAACACTGTCCCGCACAAAATGCTAACTGCTGAATAGCTATCGCCGTCACGTCAATCAAAAACGCGCACCTGTTTTTTTTTTCACACTTTACTTTTTTCCAACTGCGCGTCGTAAAAACACACCTACAAACACCCGGGCAACGCCGGGTACCCCTCGCTAGTCTATAATATAAATTTCACATATCTGTTTAAATGAATGTATGTATGTTTGTATGTCTGCCTTAAACTTTTGATAGATGCGACGGATTTTTATGATGTTGATATCAAATTGAAGCTCGGTGTCTCGGACAACAAATATCGAAAAATTGGTCAAAAATATTAATTCCTCTTTCCTCAACTGGGCAGTTTTCTACAAGGAGAGGTCGATTTTTTTCGAGCCATTTTTGCATTTGCAAGTCATTGCATCAGTTGGATTCACTTTGCCTAATTTTTACGTTATGAACTTCCGGTCGCGTCATGAAGTAGCGGTAAGACGTCAAATTTTCTTTCACTTTCTTTTCCGCCTTATCGTCATTGGTTGAAGCGTGCCTGCGTACTACCACTTTTTTTTGCGCCCAACGCACACCTCCAAATACCTGAGCAACGCCAGACACCCAGGCTAGTAGCCAAATAAATCTTGAAACCAATTGAACTATCTTTGAATGTGGAGAAAAGAATCGTTCGATATATGGTTGCCTGTTATCTCTCCAACTAGTGCAATTTGAAAGTGCTTGCAGAATGCAATAATATTGCAAAACCTCTATCTCTACTATTATATAAAGGAACTTTGTGTGTGTATGTGAGTTCGTTTTCTGTGGACTCGGAAACGGCTAGGCTGATTATTTTTTAATTTTCACAAAGGTACGTCCTGTGTCTGGAAGTGTCCTTACGTAGATTTTGTATCGAAATGCATATAAGTACTGAAAATCAGTAACCCAAAAATGTAATTAAAGAAGGAAATCCGATGTTGACCACAGTTTACACTTTTATACAACCTAACATTACAAGTGCATTTATCACCGCACACGCAGAAAAGCTCAGCCTATAAAATCAACTATAGGCTCGAAATGAATGTTTCTTTTTAGATCACAATTTAACCATAATACTTGACATTTGTACGTTTAGCTTTAATTCAAATGATTATGTAAGAATAATTTCATAAAATCAACAGTTAGTTCTTCGAAACAGGGGTGCATTCGAAATGAATGTTCCTGTTTAGAGCACAACTGGACTATGATGCTTGACTTTAGAATTCTAATCTTCAAGTGGAGCCATTATTTAGAGATAGATTAATAAAATCAACAGTAGATTCCTTACTGTTAATCTGTAGACTACAATTTATTGTGGACTAAGTTCGTGTAAGGAGGCATGTGAAGCTTCCTTCCAATACACATCGGAGGGTTCTCACAAGAGCATGTAATGAATCGATTTGATTAAAAAATGGCGATTCCACCGATTTCGATGTCAATAAAAGAATTGGAGGATGGAACATTTATTTATGCTAATTCAATACCGGACAACGCCGGGTCTCCATATAAAAACGTGGGGAACTGTCATGTGACCACTTACTTTAAATGCATGCCAAGAAAAAGCAACGCCAATAATAACGAAACTGAACTACTGCTAGAAAATCACACATCACAATAATAATATATTTGGTACATAAATTTTTGAATTGGAAATGACATTCTTCTTTGTGCATAATGATAAACAAGTGTGAGCAATTATCTTATTGACTGACAAGCCCAACTACACAC
>NC_136482.1:86652828-86685328 GCF_053919585.1 Euprymna scolopes
GGTCGTCGTTGGTGGTTCATGCAAGATAATGACCCAAAGCATTCGGCTAAACTGACTAAGAAATGGCTTGAGGACAATCATATTAATGTTTTGGAGTGGCCATCACAAAGCCCAGACCTTAATCCAATTGAAAATTTATGGAGAACATTAAAATTGAGGGTAATGCAAAGGAAGCCTAAGAATCTTATTCAATTGGAGGATTATTGTCAGGAAGAGTGGGCTAAAATTACTACTGAAGAGTGCAACAACTTGGTTGTAAACTATGAAAAGCGACTGAGGAAGGTAATCAAGGCCAAAGGCTATACAATTGATTATTAAATAAATCGTGCCAATAATTTTGAACAAGTGTTTTTTGCAATTATGTTTGTTGTTCCTTTGTTATTTATTTTTTCTAAAATCCGATTGCTGTATCGGAAAGGCCAGTTAAAAATACATAATATACTTTGTTATTTTCTTTAATTTAATCCCTTTTTTAGAATTTATTAGACAAAATTTAACTTTTATTTTACCGTGCCAATAAATATGATCATCACTGTATATATATGATGAAAAAACATTTACAATAGTAAATACTTGTATTAGTATATATGAATTCTAAAATACACAAAATATTTGTCCATTTTATTTTATATTTTCTTTTAGGGAAAGGGACGAGACAAAAGTGTTTCATACTTTCGGGAATCATAAGTGCAGATACAGTGCAGATAGCTTCGAATCCGGCAACGAAGCCATCTCTGACTCTATTAGCAAGGACCAAATCCATTCGGCCACTGTTAACAGCGAGAATTGCAGTTCAAATTTAAACATTTATTCAAAAAAAATGTTAACGTCTGTCAGAGTGATCTAATCATTATATCATGATCTGAATATGGGAACAAAATTGAACGACTTTATTTCAACTGAAAGTGCACAACGATAAGAAACGAGTTTCTTACAGGGGCTGACATGATCATTTACTGTAATAATTATTAAATACCTACAGACATTTGTGCTTTATCTTTCATATATATATGTGTGTGTGTGTGTGTGTGTGTGTGTGTGTGTGTGTGTGTGTGTGTGTGTGTGTGTGTGTGTGTGTGTGTTGATTTATACAAACATTGACTGCATATGCGCATACTCTTTCTTTTCCGGGATGTCGCATCTTCAGGCCGGTGTATACATTGAGACTCAAGTATATTAAATTTTTGTATACGAAAGGTTTTTACCCGGTTATGCTTACGAGAAAAGGCAAAGAAACAGTATACATAGAAGATGGGGCTAAATGAAAAGGAGAGGGGGAGGGAGGAGGTAGAAAAGGGTTTATGCACGTGTTGGTCAGTTATAAAATTAGACATGTGTTTTTAATTTCTGTTTCATTATCTTTTCATAAAGATATTTTATTAATTGCGTCTTTATATTCACATATTATTTAGGACTTTTGATCGTCACAACACTTATATTCCTGGCATCGATTATGCTCGTGTAATTTCTATCAAAATCAAATCTACGATCAAGTGAGGCCCAAAGCATACTGTGCAGACAACACATCTGCAGCTCCCACCGCCACATTCATGTGCATTCAAACGTACACTTACGCATACATACAGTACCTACCTTTCTATATTTACATGCGATTGTACCCACGTAGACACACATACACGTGGGCATACACAGTTAGATATCCACTGGTTGTGATAGGAGCAACTGGCTTAATAAAAAATAATCTTGAGAAATACTTAGAAGCAATCCCTGGAAGACTGAGCTGTAACAAAATACAGATAGCATCCATAAAGGGAACAGTATCTATTCTTAAAAGAGCCCTCGGATACAAATTTAAATCGTAATGGAATCAAGTGTTAGCTCCAGGAGTTAGCTCCCTTGATCTCTTAAAACTAACTGAAGTAAAATAAAAAAGATATATATATAAAATAAAAAAGAGAGTATGTATATATATATATATATATATATATATATATACATACTCTCTTTTTTATTTTATATATTTTATATATATATATATATATATATACGTTTTATATTTTATTACCGTATCTTTCTGTTAAGTTACATTATTGTTTCGGCTATACGGCCGTTTTTTTGGGGGGGCCATCTGTAGCGTCCTCAGACTTTTACAGAAATGGTCGCTATTTTGGGATGAAAGAGTGGAAGAGTGAATGAGGTCAGGGGGGTTGCCAGGAGGGCGGAAGAGGAAGAGAGGAAGGGAACAAGGAGGGAAGGGGGCGTTTGGTGTGTCGATAATGTTTTAGTTTTGGGGTTTAAGGAACTTGTGGGGGGGTCTGGGAGGTTCATTTCTGGTGTGGCTGAGGGCATAGGGATACATGAGGGGAAGAGGAATATGTGGGGGTGGGAGGAGGCGAATTACTTTAAAATTCGAGTCTTAGTGTTAAAGTTTTTAGCGTCTCGTTGGTGAGGTGATTTGCTGGTATGTCTTGAGCTGTTGGGTGTTCACTTATGTTTGAAGGCGGGGGTGGGGGCTATGATTCGGTTTATTTATTTTTAGTTTTTATTTTGTTGTTAATTGTTTGGAGAGGGTCAGCGAGCGGTCGCAGCCACGGGTACACACATATATACTTAAAAGAAAGGGTAACAGGTACACGAAACAATAATGTAACTTAAACGAAAGATACGGTAATAAAAAATACAACGCATATTTGCTCTACAATAGTATTGAGCACTTTTTTCATTTTTTATTGATTACCATCTCCACTAAATATATATATATATATATATATATATATATGCAAATGTGCATACATATATAAATTATTAAATTCGAGTCTTAGTGTTAAAGTTTTTAGCGTCTCGTTGGTGAGGTGATTTGCTGGTATGTCTTGAGCTGTTGGGTGTTCACTTATGTTTGAAGGCGGGGGTGGGGGCTATGATTCGGTTTATTTATTTTTAGTTTTTATTTTGTTGTTAATTGTTTGGAGAGGGTCAGCGAGCGGTCGCAGCCACGGGTACGCACATATATACTTAAAAGAAAGGGTAACAGGTACACGAAACAATAATGTAACTTAAACGAAAGATACGGTAATAAAAAATACAACGCATATTTGCTCTACAATAGTATTGAGCACTTTTTTCATTTTTTATTGATTACCATCTCCACTAAATATATATATATATATATATATATATATGCAAATGTGCATACATATATACAATGCACACATGCGGAGATGTAACCGTAGCTACGTACATATATTCACATATACTTGTACATATGCACACGCTAACATATAAGCACTTGTATAAACATATATATCTAACATTCTGACATTTGTATACATTCATATTTCAAGAAATAAATTCTAGTTTACTTAAATGTTACAAGTCTCTTAATTAATACATGGCGATAATCTATATAAAATACCCATTATTTATTTTTTCTACACTATATTTATTTTTTTATTATTATTATCCATGTTATATTTATATTCTTTTTTCTTATCATCCCACTCACATACTCCCAATAAAAGTATAAACATTTCTCTCAACGTACAAATTTTTATATTTATCAATTGCGTATTCATAAGTATAAACTACATGGGTTTATCCTGATACAAGTAACTATATATATATCTATGTATAAGTAATTTTAATATCGTTTGCTATACATTGCCTTTTGAAATTTATTGTCTTGATTGATAATGTTTCTATGCTTTTATAAAATGTATGCCTTGATAGATTCCATAAATACAAAGTCTACATCTAGTTAATTCTGAATTGTTTATATGGCGAATTTTATCAGTTAGAATTATTTAAGATATTTTTATCCGAATTAATTTTAAATCGTTAATTCGGAATAATGGAAATTGAACATTTCTGTAATCCATTTTTACTTTTTTTTTTTTCATTAAGAAGTATTTTTTTTTATAAAGCAAGTCCTCTTTTGAAATATCGGATTTTTTTTTCTTCTGGATTCTTTTTTACAATGAGAAAACTTATGTTCTCTATCCACACAGTTATGACACTACTATTTCTAAATTAAATTTGTTTATATAAGTGCATTTTGGCCACAGCCAAAATAAGGAATAATTAGGGATGAAAAAGTGTTACTTTTTTTTATTGAATGTATGTATGAATTATCTCTTTTATCAATATTTGCCGCGTAGATGTATTATTCGTTAACATTCTTCAGTGATATTTTGTAATGTTAGCTTAGAACCTTTTTTCCAATTTCGAGAATGTGCATCGGATCATTTTCCAGACATAAGATATTTTAAAATATTTTATACGAGTTCAGTAAGTTTTAACTTTTTTTTTCGCTTTTATATTCACTATGCTTGTAAATGTAGAATAATCATTTTTTACCCCGTTTAATCAGATAGTAGGCTTGTCAACATGATTAGCAAATTGAAGTACTTTCGCTCAAAATAATTGGCCAATAAAATGGTTTACTGAAAGGAAATTACTCTTGGTTGTTTTGCTAGTAAGGAATTAGCCAATTTCAATGATCAGTGGTCTTGAATTTTCCTAGAAATAGTCGAACTTATTCTCGATTAATCATGTGGAATACCATTTTAAAAATATTTTCTCATATCTAAAATATGCTGCAAATGTGACTTATTTTTTCTGACTTTAAATTATCCAAATGAGATAATTAAGGAATTAATTTAGTCAAGCTCACTTGAGAATTTTTATAAGGATTTTGAATAAAATAATTCTATTGTTCGAACTTGTTCATCGAGCATTTCATGTCCTGTCTACACTTTTTGTCTAGTTTTAGTAGGTCGTGAACCCAAGAATATTCGTAACGCAGCAGTTTTCTTTCTCTTACATGAATTGCAATCTGTTAGCTTGTTTATTATATTTTTAATTCATAATTATTTGCGTTAAATTCTTTCTTGATTTCATCTTTCATGTGTGTTTGATCGAGTTTTATTACATTTTAACTCGCTCTTGTTTCATTTTACTTCAGTCGAAGTTCTCAGAAAACAAGGGGCCCAATTTCTGGGGTTAACACTGGATCTCTATAGGAGAAAATTCCATTAAAGTTCTCTCTTAATTCTCAAACACAAAATTACTAAAGAAGTTTAGAATATAATTTTCCTCTCCCCAATTAACAATTTAAATCTATTTTAGTATACATTTCTTGTGATTATTTGGTCTTACTGAAGTCGAGGACAAGGATTCATCGAGTTTGATAGAATATCCAGCTTCGTGATGTTATTTGATGTAACATCATTTGGAATAGGTGCACCAAGTTTCGTAAAAGCAAGTGTTGGCTAGCCATATGGAGATTTTATTTGGGTTCGAATACTACATAGTTTGTAATATTTAGTCAATGTTTGCTTGTACGGAAAAGTATTCTATTGCCAGTTTGTCCTGACAAACCCATGTACTGAAAGATTGTGTAACTGAAACATTTTCAATATTTCCCTACTTAATACTTGTCTATTTTCGTCTAGTGTACTTACACGAAATTTGATTTGAATCAATGCCAAGTGCATGTATGATCTTGGGCCTAATATTACTGCATCATTCTAACACTCAAGCCATTCAGTTGTGACAGTTACTCTGTGGGGGGGGGGATAGAAGCGGACATACAAACGGCCTATCTGTGAAGCGCCCACGTGTCTGCCTTCGTGCGCGTTCGACAGGAAAAAGAGAAACCAAGATGGCGTCAGCGATATTTAACAGAAACGGTCTCATGTGATCTCGCGAGATTCACGTGGGTGAATGTAATATAAAGCAGGTCGCTTGAAGGAGTCGGGGAGCTTTGACGATACAGACGGTGAACAAGTGGCGTTACAAGACAGACGGTTACTCAGTGCATTGGAACGAGTGAAGGATGTTCTATTTCTACATGTATTTAATCTAGCCATATTGCGATATTTTGATGGTGTTTACTTTCCATAGGTTAGCTCCCTTTCTGCATTACTCGTTTTTTTTTTTGTTTTGTTTTTTTTTGCGTTCATTAATATTTAGAAGGTACAAGTGAGCGATATATATATATATATATATATGCGGCCTTTTTCTTATAATCTTTATCTTTCCTTATTTTGTGCTTTAATATATATTTCGGTCTTTGCAATCCATATTAACGAAGGTTCTACTCTGTTGTTAGAGCTCTCTTTATTTAGAGTCTACAGATACAAGTCTTCTTAATCTAATTCCTTTTCTTTGTTTTAAGTCGTATTCAGTTTTCTTTTCGGCGTTCTGCTTCTGTCGTTATCTGGATTTGTATTAGCTTTTGCATCTCATTTCATTTGAACAATGTTTTCGGGTTTATTTTATTGTTTACGAAATGATGTACACCGCAACATCATCTGCATTTTGTTAAAGGCATAACAGCCGAATCCTCTTTTCCCGTGGATTCTTTCACATTCTTTTTGTGCATTGTTTGGTATTTCTTACCGATACGTCATACTTTATTGCGTTTACTTTGCTAACATTCTTGTAGCAGATGTTATCTCTTGCTGTAGATTTGTATACTGTTATTTTTTCCCCCGAAAGCAATTTTAAGACTTCGGGTCTTTTATGATTTGTTCTAGTATTCCTTTTCGCTTATTATTACAAAATTTCCACTTTTCTGTATTCTATTAAGGATATAACATATTTTGGGAAAAAGAATGCTATTAATAATAGACTTCGTACCTTTCTAATACAGAAACTATACTATTCCAGGCTATAATACTATAGTATGAAACAGTAGAGGAAGTAATGTAGTAGCTGTTTTGTTGTATAGTATAATATATCTTCATTCATTATAATACGGCTCTCTTAGAAATTACTTACTCCTTTTTCAGTATCCGTTCTGTTGAAATGATATCATCTTCCAAGGCATTACTTTTTCCTTATGTTGTGAGGTAGTGTAATGTGGTCTATTGTCATGATACTCTTACTTGGTAATATCAGCCGTTTAGGTCTCGACAAAACGGTATGTTATATAGCCATTAATGCGTGTTATGAATGTATGTGTAAACCTATACAATAAATAGTTATTTAAAACAGGACATTAAATAGTTCTTTACAACATTCTGCTAATTCCAATCTACGTATACTTTCACAGGTTTTCCCCATTGTTATTTGTAATTGGAATTACTCTCGTTGTGACAGGAAGTGCCCAAGACGTGTATGTCAGTGTCTTAATCGAGCCTACCTACAGAAAAAGATGAGTTTGTCCAAGGGCCAAGAAAAGATGACGCTAGAGTTATACAGCGAGTAACTGCCGAATCGCTCTGGTAGCATGTCAGGTCATATCGATGAAGGTACGAAGTGCTGGTTAAATGAAATCCGTAAAATAACAGAACTCAGAGCCTGTGTGTCATAGCCGCAGAACACATTTCTATCGGTCCAGCAGACATCCTGGTGTGAAGCGGACGTTGTACTTTATAAAGTTAATCAATGTAGGAATAATTGAAGCTGAGGTGCAAGTGGGATTGAAAAAAAAACATAGATCCAGCCCCCGTGTGTTGGAAGCCAGTGAGGATTGATGTCATATAATATTGGAATAGGATTGGTATGGATCCACAATTATTTTTTCTAATATGGTTAGTCATTACTGGTCTCTATTTTATTCAGGCCGGAATTTCACTACGACCCTATAGAATCTTCTAGGTATGTGAGTCAACCCCATGTCTGTTATTCCATCAGCCATCCGTTGTCATTGCTTACTGGCTGAAATTCATCAACAGCTCCTTCCATGGTATTATGCAGAGATATGAGTCATTTACTTCAGGATCAATGTCGGCTGTTTTACCAGCCACCCCTTTGCCATTGTCAATCAGAGGCAGCTGTTTGACCTTATCGCACAATTCGACGAAATATCATCCAGTAATTCATCTGATCGTTACTTCCTATAGGCATCAACAAAACCTGAGCACACTCATGCTCATAGCTACATTACAGAGTCAACAGAAACCCCTATCTGTTTTGTCTCAAGTGGTAAGCCTATACTTATAGACAAGGTACCTATTCTAATATACATATTCGCTTGGACTCCAAAGCTATGGATAGTTCATCACTCTTGGAACAAATCTCCGAAACAAAACTGATGAGACTCTAACTAAGCATTGCAATTTTGAGCTCGGTCTGACAGCGGTCCTATGGCTAAACCCTTAACTACAATGGGCCTCGTCAGAGATGAGCGATCATTTGGAATGTCCATTGCTGGAATACTTCAGAATTCACTGCCAGAGTCATCTCATAGCACTCGGAATAACTTAATATGGTACTTTGTCATCTACACCCTAATGTCGAGCTCTAATGTATGGACAATTAACCTATAATTTCCATCTATGATCACAATTTCACCTTTGACGTTAAATTTGAACTCAACCTCAGATCAAAAGTCTCAAACTCAAATCCAACTGTTCTCTTCTCTCTGCACTTTCCACACTGACGCCCAGAATAAAGAAGATGGCTCTTTTATAGAGAGACCCAACCACATCTCATTTGCATATCCCCTCCCCCTCTCGTCACATCACGTGATTTTCAGTCCATAAATACCAGGGGGGGGCGGTCATTTTTATTTTCTCTTTTTCTTTCTTTCCTAACACGAGCCACACGATGCATGAGGTAAGGTTCTTTACTTTCAACCACATGCCCCCTTGATCTCTAAGATCAATAATTAGTATCATAGTCCACCATCCACGCTGGGCGTCTTCGTTCACGGTGTGATCGTCGAAGAGGCTCTTCTTCAGACACTTCAACATCAGCATCAACCTCCCCTTCCTCTGATGGCAAGGAAACTCTCCGTATATCTAAACTGTGACGAGGCATTCCGTCAATCGCTACCTTGTTTTTGGAGAGTACTTCAGTCACTGTACCTTTTCCCCAGCGAGTCGTGCAATGAGAATTGGGTGGTTTCACCCATACCTCTTCACCAACTGCGATGTCCACGCAGGCCTGTTCTTCTCTCTGTGTTACAGGTAATGGATGTCGCCATTCATAAGAGAAAATAGACCGGTGCAGCACTGAATTTTCGTCTTGACCAGCCTTCGGCATCATATTGTACCAAAAAACTGCTTCTTGGGGCGAAATCTGGGTTCTTGATGCCATAGCTTTTATAGTGCGATAGTGCATCTCTATAATTCCATTTCCACTTGGACGGTATGCAACTCTAAAATATAGCCCCACATTCCACTTCGCACATAAGTCTCTAAAAACTTCAGAGCGGAAAGACGTACCATTATCCATCAACACCTCTTCTACTGGCCTCCTTTCCATAAAAACCTCCTCGACAACTCACTTTACCTCTTCTGCTGCTTCATTCTTGATTTTCCGCTATATCGCTACTCTCACAAGCTCACAATCAATCATAGTTACATGCGTTTCATGTTGATAATGTGTGATGTCAATGGCCAATCTCCACCAATTCTCTTCAACATGCAGTTCCCCTTTTTCATGTCTAGCCGGTGCAGGGTCGATTGATTGGCATTCCCTACATTGTTCCACCATCTTTTGGACGTCTTGCATTGTGACGTGCGGGTTTACTTTTCTTGCCAGGTAAAGGGTCCGTTCCTTTCCAAAATGATGCAGGTTATGCAGGTCTTTTAAATTCTATACTACACAACATGCTGGAGCCCCGTCTCTTTCCTTGTGTAGCCAGGATTTCTTGACTCTTGTCAGCCCATCTGCTTTATTTTTTTGTGATGGAACTAAGGTAATAGTTACCTTTAGTTCGAATTCTCGAACCAAGTTTCCCAGCGCTCCACGTCTACGCTTGATAAGCATCTCCGCTGCTCCTTTTGTTTTGATCCACTTATCACCAGAAAGCTCTGATTTAATCCATGACACCACTGTTGCAGAGTCTGTTTTAACGTTCACTATCTGTAGCCCCCATTTTAGAGCCAGATTGATCCCTTTCATCACAGCATCGAGTTCCGCAACATTGATATGGTCACTATCATCCTTTTTGCATAGCCAAGCAGCATCTTCAACAGCCACTTCTCCTATTTCTAATAATACCCCTAATGCTACACTGCTAGCATCAGTCCATATCACCCCTTCATGGCCCTCCTTTACATGCTATTCTCCTCTTACAGGGTCCATTTTTTTCACTTCTGCAATGACTTCTTGTATAATGAGAAGCCCTTTTTGATCAGCTGCATCTTCCCAACTGTCTGTTCCAGTCTGCCTTTTAATAAAACTGCACGCCGTTTGCAGCCATCCAGCTATTGGGTAGTGGCCAACCAGCTTTCCAAATATAGAGAAAAGCTCTCTCTTGACTAGGTCAACCTTGGCTTCAGGAATCTCATTTCCTTGCCCAAACATCAATTTACCTGCCTTATTTTTCTGTAGTCGAAATTCCAAAGCCATTTTGTTTTCCAGTGACTCAGGCGGTTTTGTCGTCATTCCATATGCTTAGATTTGCTCTCTCGCCCTTTCCGCAGTCACCTCTGTTTCGTCCACTAGTACATCGTCGATGTAAGAGAATGTGCCTCTCTTCACTGCATCGTTTTTGGCCAACACTGTCTTAAAATCTGGCGTCCATTATCTTTGGTGCTGAGTCAGACCAAATCCTAATCTGGTCAGACAATAGACTTTACCTTTGTACTCTACCAATTGATATTTCCACAATTTCTCATCCACATAAAGATTGAGGTAGGCTGACTTCAGGTCCACGATTTTAGTTGCCTGCTTCGTCCTCCTCCATTTCCTTCCGACTTCTTCACACACACGTCGATTCCGTCCTTTGTGTGACAAGCTACAAACTTTTTCAGCTCACGGAAATCCAACACTGGCCTAACTTTCTTCTTAATAGGTTGGACCACAGCCATGAGTGGCAAAATTCCTTCAACTTTCCCTGACCACGGCATTAATATTCCTTCGTCTATCCATCTCTCAACTTATTTTTCAAACTGCGACTCCACAGCTCCTTTCAGTGTGCTTTTGTAGCAGCTGACCCGATTCGTCAATACAGGTGGTTCCGCGGTCCATCGCCATTCTACCATCCATTTTTCGCCATTGCAGTAAGCTCGAAAGTCATCATCCTCAATCAGACACGGTTGGAGTTTGGACGGTTGGTTGGTATGACCCCTGGTTACACTTCCTGTTATTCCCGGTGCACTCTGATTGCCAAACTTCACCTGGCCTTTAGCAATATTAGCTCCTCCCAGTCGGTCTATTGCGTCCAGGCCCAGCACCACATCAATTCCTGCAACCAGTCTATCCAGCACGATCACTCTTAGCTGCAATGACATATTCCTTACTACAATCTCCACATCGGCCTCTCCACAGCATTCCACTTCTCTGCCATCCACCGCTCTAACGTTGCTGGTTCCATTCCAAGAGCTGGCGACGCTCGTAGTAATAAGTATTGTTGTACATCCACTATCAACAAGAGCTCTAGCCCTCTTTCCATTGATTGTGATGACTAACTGTGGCAACAAACTCTCATACGCCTGTTCAGTATGAAAGGGGTGACTACTGGTGCAATAGCACTCCTTTACTCGTTTCCCGGAAGCGAAGGGCAATTCCTGCTAATGTGCCCTACTTGGCCACACCGAAAACAGATAATGTTTGGCCGTGGCTCCCTACAGTCTCTCATCAGGTGTGGTCCTTGACATCGAAAGCATTTACCGGTAAATCCACGGCCTTGCTTCATCACTGGTCGCTCCATTCTGCTTACCACAGCAGCCGCGACCACCCCCAGCTCACCGGACTGTTTCGCCAAAACTCTAGCATGCCTTAGAATCTCCTCCACCTCCATGGTTTCAATATCAGTAAGTCGTTGCAGTTCTATGGAGATGCGATCAGGGAAACCAGTTACAAGCGCCAGCTTTACAGTCTTCTCAAGGCTGCATCACCCATATCCAGCTAATCCTGCTAATCGCCTTATCTCTGCCACGTACACGTACACAGACTTCTCAGTCCAGGTGACTCTTTTTTGTTGTAAGCCTCAAATACGCTCTCGGAAAATGTGGTCTTTAACCAGTTGTCAATGCTCTCAGCAATGGCCTGATCCGTCTCTCCCATTTCTAGATAGACCGCTAGAGCACTTTCTTCCAAATACATTGGTATTAACGTGGCTACATCCTCGATCTTCTGCAGCCTTGCCACCAACTTCAGCTTGTTAAGCCCTGCAACCACGTCACCTCCTCCAGTAAATGGCCTTAGGATATCGCTGCTCAATCTTACTCGGTCACCCATTTTTGTCACTGCGCCAAAATAGCTTGACGTTAAATTTGAACTCAACCTCAGATCAAAAGTCTCAAACTCAAATCCAACTGTTCTCTTCTCTCTGCACTTTCCACACTGACACCCAGCATAAAGAAGACTGCTCTTTTATAGAGAGACCCAACCACATCTCATTTGCATACCCCCTCCCCTCTCTCATCACATCACGTGATTTTCAGTCTATAAATACTAGGGGGCGGCCATTTTTATTTTCTCTTTTTTTTTTTAACACGAGCCGCACGATGCATGAGGTAAGTGTTGGGGACAGGACGGTCTGCCGTGTGTTAGACGATCCCGTCCGCACGTGTGTAATGGTGAATGGATGTATTTAATGGTAGAGGAATTGAAAAGACGAAAGGTCGCATAATGAAGACGAAAATATACCGTTATATATCAACGAAACAAATGCAATTTATTTGCATAAATATTCAGGGAAGAGTGATAGAGAGAATAAGAGTTCATGAAAGATGAGTAACGTTACTTGCGGTTGACTGGCTAGTCAGGAATGCGGTGGTAGCTCATAGCTCCACCGGGGCGGTGTTTGTCACATGTTGACTGTTTGAGAGTTCAGCAGAAAAGAGGGTGAAATATGAGAAACAGGAAGTGACGTAGCTAGGTCGCTCTTCTGAGTTAAAGGGCGACAATCGATTTAGGCTGAGAGTGTTCAACTCCCACATGAGGTTCTTTACTTTTAATCACAACCTTACTAAACAGTTCACCTATGACTGGGACATAACAAGGTCTGGCTCGAATTAAGTATAAAGAATCCTTGGTCACGAGCACCAATATGATTTTGTTAGATCACACCCACAAGAGCTGCCCCAGTCAGTCACAAAATCGTTGTATCTCGAGTTACGGGCACCAATATAACGTGGCAGTTCTTGAACCCCGCTAATCACAGAGCCTTTTCGATATATACGTTGTAAACTTAATGACTACTCGCGATCCGAGTCTAATAAGTCACAAAGTTCCACCAACCGAACAATTCCAGTTGATGATTTTCTCTACAGCCCAAATGATGACTCGTCCACATTTCGTAGATGCTGTGTCTCTGTTGTCTAAATGATCGCTCGTCCATACGGCTGGTTGCTGCTGCGCCTCTCCTGTCTAAATGATCGATCGCCCATGTTGCTGGTTACTGATTGCTGTTGTGCTTCTGCTGTCTTAAGGATCGCTCATTCACGTTGCTCATTGCTGGACTCCGCTGTTAAAATGATTACTGTAGAAGAAACTTCGTTAAGCGAACATTCGAAAAGGTTCAAAATCAACATATCTGTCTGTTCTAAGATATATTTATTGTAGAGATAGTTAACGAGGAAATTGAAATAATTTGCACAAAATTTGCTGTTCACAAAAGAATAAACGGAAACAACAGAAGATTTTGCACCAAACGAAAAAGTAATTATGTGTTTTTCCTTCTTTTTCTCACTTATTACGAACAACATGTAACAATAATTGTTGAAACTTTTAGCAAGAATAAAAAGTTTTCCTTCCTTTCTTTCACTAATTCTCTCAGTGAATTGACGTTGAAATACTTCGATTTAATTCTCTCTTATGGGAACGGTAAATAAGGACTTTTTTCTTTGCTTAATCCATAGGTATCTTTCCTTTTTTCTCTTTTTCAAGAGACTTTTGGTCAGAATTACAGTTTTTCGGATTATTAACTTTGTTTTTCTATCAGGTCTGAATATCTGGTTAGTTCTTCATCAGATTAGTCTTCCTCTCGCTCTGTTCTGCTCTTGTCCCTTCTCTCCTTTCAGGGGACATTTTATCAGAATTGATATTGGCTTTGGTGGGCTCTTGGTTTTATTTTCTCGAAGGGATGGATATTTGGTCGGTTCTTCAACCGCCTGGTCTGGTATCCTCTTTACTCTTGAATTGAGAGTTCTTTACTACCAAAAATCACTCATGCAGCCCTTTTTATATCGAGGTAGGTGGTCGGGAGATGTAAGGTGCACCCCCCTCTTTGATAACTAGTATAGGCTAAACTTTGATTAGTTATCGAAGGAGGGGGGTGCATGTTACTATATTTTTATTCAAATTGATAATGAGACAAAAGTACAAAACTCTAAACTGCAGCATTACGACTCTTCGAGATAAAACAAACAAATTCATACAGCAATAGAAATAAAAAAATCGTTATTCTACATAAATGTAGAGAGAAGCTTCCGAAAATTCAATCCAGTCCACGTAACAAAATCTTTTGCCTTTTTAGTATGTTATCATTTCTTCTAATAGTTCTTTTTTTGTGTGTTTTGTTTCGTTTTTCTTTAAACCAAAAGTTCAATATAAGGGAAAGCATACCACTTTATGAAACCAGCCACAGAAAATACCCCTTTCTGACCCAGTGACAACTTCCGGAACTTTAAAAGCACTGGTTTGACGTGAGAAATCATAACAAAGATCACAACTTAATTTGAACATCACGTGTTCATCGCGATTCACAAATTCTTTTATTTTTTGATTGATGACAATTGTATCATACATCAGCATAAATTAGAACGTACAATTAATTTCAAACAAAAATTCTTTGGTTTTTAATAACGAAAAATAGGACGCACTTTTTTTAAAATCTTTTTTCAATTAAATTTCTTCATTTTCTTTTTCATTAAGCCAACACCATTGGGGAATATCGACTCCTCTTTTCTAAAAAAAAACAAATCCTAACTTAAACCCTTATTTTCCACCTTGTGTGTATAGTAATTATCCAGTTTTCAACTATTCCATTTGAATAGTCCGATTACGGCACCAAATTTACACATATATACCCATAAATGTGCGTGTTTATATGTATGTATACAATCACGGCTACCGAGAGAGCAGTCCAATGAACATGACGGCGTGACGTCAATACCAGACCAACATGTAGGTAAAGGCACGAAGTTGCCTAAAGCTTCCGGTGTTCAACCACGTGGCCATAAAAATATTTTCGTTACCTTATATTTGTGGCTGTTGTAATTATGTTTTTTTTTTCTCCTAACGAGAAAAAACAATTCTCCATTTAGATTATTATTACAATTATCATACTTGCACATTAGAATAATTTTAATCTTACAAAATATAACGGTAAGTGAACTTGTTTTATTTCTATCGAAGGAACTTTATTTTAATCGAAGGAGGTCGAATAATGTCATTTCATTTATTTTTGTAAACTGCAAAACAAACAATTTTTATATGAGAATATTTTTCAGTCCGTTCTTTTAATAATAAATAAAATTTTTCATTGAGTATTTCCAAATATTTTAAAGTTAGAAGCATTTTTCACGACAGTTGTTTTTTTTCTTTTTTTTTTTTAAAGGCGATCGATGAATTCAACATTTTAGCATCGGGCGTAATTTATTTATTGTTTAAATATATTTAAAATTTAAAAGTGTTTGTTTGTTTTATAACACTTTATCTGTAAAATAATTTACATGACTGAAAGGGGAAATTCTCTCCGGAGACATACGAACACAAATTCATCTTAAAAATTCATTAACTAATCAGTTTTAATTCAAGTTTGGATATTAACTAAAAATAAAGAGTACATTAAATTTTAGTTAACATATTTTTTTGTGTTTAATCTCATAGGGAAATGTTGTAAGCACCGTGCTGGCATAACACCGTTATTTAGAAAGTCATTCTTAACAGGAGGGGGGCTCTTACTATTCTGTACTTTCACCTAACAATTTAATGAAAATAAGATATCATAATAATTTAATTTAACTTGAAAATCCTATATAAAATATGTCACCGTGCGTACACTGCACAAGCACCATTACTATTCTTCTTCTTCTTCTTCTTCTTCTTATTATTATTATTATTATTATTATTATTATTATTATTATTATAAAACCAACAATAAAAAAGGTACTTTACAGGGAATATGGACCCTGCATAAACGGGTTTTAATTTAATAGTTTCTCCCTAAAAAGCGCATACGCAAAAGGTGTTCATTGGTTTATTTAATCACGAAAACATTTTGGAAGGTACTATTTGAAGCAAAAACAAGGCCAGAATCCTTATTTGAATATGTATGAAAAAATAAATGTAACATAAAAATAAAATATTAGTGTGGCAAATATAATATGATAAAAATAAATTAAAACAAACTGAAAATAAAATAAGACACGCACGAAATAATAGCATGAATAAAATGTAATTAAAGAAATTAAAAACATTCAAAAAAATATAATACATGCTCTATTAGAAAAAAGTGCATGAGATATATACGAAGAACTTGAAAGAACACCTCAGGGAGCAGCCATTAAATTAAAACCTGTTTACGCAGAATCTACATTCCCCGTGAAGTGCCAAAAAACACTGTTAATGACATCGACTGGTTGTGAACGGTCAGGGAAGATGAGAAGTCTGAGGTGGGAGAGTACTAAAAAGACCTCACCTGGAAGTGTGCAGTTTAAATCTGGCACTTTGGGGAGGCATTTTGTCACCCAAACTCCAGGAAATACCAATGGCCGATGCCAACGAGAAATCTATGACAAAAGGCTGTTGCGATAACGTGCAATCATCTGCACGAGTGGTCAAGAGGTGTTGAACATTAGAATCTGGGGAAACATGCTGTCATGCGGTCTCCAGTGAATACCACAGGTTACTGCCAGTGAGCGATCACTGATGATGGCCTGTGAGACAACTCCTAGTGAGTGAAACAATATTAATAATGCCCCTTTCCAAATTCACCACCACCCTGATTTAATGTCGTAGATGTTTACTATATTTTCTTAGTTTTTAACCAATGAGCACATTATAGTATTCTTGTCTTTTAGTAGTTATGTGAACTTCATTTTCGTATTCATGTATTCTGCACTGATATGAAAATGAAGACTATAGCGGAGTATAGGATTCCTAACTATGTAACTGATGAAAATATGCTACACATTTTGATGAAAAACATTGGAAAAAATGGACATAGAAGAATAGAAAACCAAAACTTTAAATGTAAGTTCTGTATTAAAAGTAATAATTATTTTAATATTTCAACATATAATCTTGTGGGGAAAATCCAGCTCTTCAATAAGGGGCACTCTGGATAGGAACAAAAATAAAAATTGCCTCAGTCATGAAGAATTTTTCCTTCACCGGCTGAGGACAGAAAAGGTGAATCGTAGCATCAAATAGATACTAATACACTGTGACCTTTTCCCGAAGGTCAAGAATTGTTTGTTTCATGTTTCTTGAATTGTTTGTTCCCTAAATTGTTAATTTAGTTTTATCAGTATTAGATTGTATATTGCTTTAAAATACATAATTTTACATAGTTAATATTTATATTTTATATTGAATAAAGTTCAGTTGGGTTCCTTTATTTTCTTTTTTAACATGTTTTAATGCTCTTTTTAAAAATGCCGTCATATAGTATCGACAGTAGCAATTAAACGAATCTTACCTACATTGCCTGCAGGCATTTTTCAGTTAACAGGCCTTCTATATCTCGCTGGCCGTGATAAAATACGCTTCATAGTCATTGTGAGTATTGATACTTCTAAGCAATGTATTAAAACATGGTGTTTATGTGTGTGCGTGCATTTTTACCTTATTAATAACGTCTTCGATATACGTATGCCAGTTCAATGAACAAACTACTAACAAAACAAAACATCCCTGGCCCATAGGGAGATATGTAGATAAGCATACATTCCGTCATCTTTCTTTGTTGCCGCATCTGGCAGTAAGTTTTACTCTTGTCTTGTGGACGCTGGAATAAATGTCTCCGAAACTCAATAGCATACGAATAGAATACACGAGACAATTTATCGTTACAGTGTTAAATGTAGTTTTATTTTCATATGCATATCGGGTCGATTTACACTGCCGGATCGTCTCTTTTGGGAGTTACATTTAATAAGTGTTTGCTTCGGTTTCCAGACTATACTCTCTGATTATCTTTTGAACTACATGTTTGAATGTCCTTTCTCTGTCTCTCCAACTTTAACTATCTCATTTATTCCCCGTCTTTATTATATAAGCTATTTCCCTTGTTCCTAAAACTTTGCCCTCTTCGATAACTACAATGGTGTTATCTTTGACGTTTGAAATGAGGCCAATATTTGATATTGTCATCGACTGGTATTGTTATCAGTTGTAATTTATTTCTTGTAAAAAACTCATCCTTTTTTCACAGCTGTATATTCTAACATTCCTAAAGCTTAGCCGTGCAAACTGCATATTTATCTAGTTAATCTACTCGATTATCGTAAGGGCAAAATTTGTTACATTACGTTCCTTCCACGCATTACCCCCTCATTTTTTTTGTAAAGATAATTTGACCATATGTTAATAAATAGATTAAACATGTATTAGACATGCCAGTATTATATTCAGAACACTAAATAAAGTATATTAGTTACAACGAGGAAATACAGAAATATATAAACTACGAAAATAAATAGACACATAATGTACAAATTAAATATATAAACTCGTTATATAGCCAGCACACAACACTTGTCAGACAAACCTGCGGATCCAAAACTATGATGATGTAACAGAGGGTGGGGCTTGGCAGACAGTGCGGGATCTATTAGGCTATAAATTCTATTTTGCTTCTTACCTAAGAAGGAGAGGTTAGTGTGTGGCAACAATATGTCATGCATTAGGCAAATAGTGACTTTATAGAGATGTAAAACACTAACAGGTTTTAGAACATTTCTAGACTGATAGAATAAGTCTACATTCTTTGTAGAAGACTATGTTTTATAAGAGTGCTGTGTCAAGGAGTATAAACGTACGACTTTCAATAAGGATGTGTTAGCCATGACAATGAATGATTGAGAACGTTTCTTATAGTTATTAAAAGAAACAAGCTTTGTCCTAGCAGCATTGTGACCATCCATTCAACTGCAGATTCGAGGTCATTTTCCAGGGACTCAAATGTTGCTTTATTAGTGTGGCCATTCAATTTGGCCTCCTCTGGCAATAGAACACCGTGTCATCAGTAAATACACCCATCTCAGGGGCGATTGCACCAGGGAAATTGTTTACAAAGATCAGGAATAATGTAGGTACAAGTAGTGATCTCTGGAGTATACTCTCATTGACGTTGTTTGGATGTACTGCCATCAAGAACGACTTGGATTTTTCACTTCCCAGTCAAAGAAAATTTGGTTACATGATTATTTATTTATCTAGTATGTTGTATATATGTTAAGAGATGATCGTTTATAAGAGTGTGTTCTCTGCATTAAAGTAGTTCATAAAATATAAAAATATTTATAGCTTTACACTTCTAGTCATACGCTATGTAACTATAGAAAACAGACTTTGTGTTATAAAAAATTATATTTACAATATAAATATATACACACACACAAATATGTATGTGTGTATTTTTAATTTTGTTTTAAATAGCTCAATCCACGCACACACACGCATATATATATCACACACACATGTGTATGTGTAAAATATATACATATATGTATATATTTCACATATCTATATATGTATGTGTGGTTATGAATTCTAGTAAAAATATTTTGGGCGCATTTCTTTTTAATTTTGTTTAAAATGTCTGCTTTAAAAAAGAGACAAGTAAACTCTAGCTAAATCCATAAAAGCCAAACCGAAAATATTGATATAAAATGTCTATAAAAATCATAGAAATCAATAATTTAACAGAAAATAATGTACATATTTCTGAATAACTTTACCGAAAACTCTGGAAGAATGACTTAAGAAACCAAAATGCAAGGGAGACAACTATTAGAAAAATGGAGAAAAAAAACATTGAAAGAATTACGTAAAATGAGGCAATAAATGATATAATAGAACAAACAAGACGATCGTGTGCACATTAAGACACCAACATTAATGAATACTGAGAGAGAAGAAAAGAAATTAACAAGAGATCAAAGAAAGAAAGGAGAATTCACAGCGAAATAAAAACCAAACTAACGAAATAAAAAATAACGAATGAAATAAAAACCAAACTAACGAAATAAAAAAAAACTAACGAAATAAAAAAAAACTAACGACATCTGAGAAATGCCTTCGACCATTAAACTTTAATGTCTTTTCGGTTTTTATAGACATTTGTTTTTCTTCTTGATTTCGTTCGGTTAATTTAGACAATTTACCAGTGGTCTGTTTTCTGTGAAAGTTCCGAGTGTTTGATTGGTTGCTTGGCCACTCAAAACACTTTGAAAAATATAATTTCCTTTTTTCACAAGAATTATTTCCTTACAACTTCCTTTGTTTATTTTAATCATTTTTAGTTGCGCGGAGCGTCTCTTAAAGAGCCTTCGTCTGTCAGTCAATAGGTTGATCTGTCATTCTTCTTATCGAGTCTTTCATAATTAAATGACCAAATTGCGTGGCTGTATCCTCTTTTAAATATGTCCAATCATATCGAAAAGAGGTTCAACTTTAGGTTAGGTTTGTCCGTTCAAAGTTTAAAATAGCATTTTAATTGTCTTGTGATATTTTATTTTGAAATATTATATCCGTTAGTTCGTCATACTAAAAGTTGAAATAGCATTTTCTATTGGGGCAAACGCTTTAGTTTTAAATGTCATTTTAGTTCTCTGACATGCTTATATTCAAAATAGTATTTCTGTTAGTTTTTTCAGCTTAGGTTTGAAATGGGATTTTCGTTTGTCTTTCCTGTTATAATGAAAAATAAAGACCTTTTAAGATATTAGAAAGGTTTTATTCAACATAAAATTCAGCAGGTACAACAACATGGTCGGTAACGAACGACTAAGCTGGGAAAAGGCGCCAATTTCGTTCTATTTGTAAACATCTGGTGCGCATGCGCACTAGCGCTCTAAACTCACAACACTCTCCACCACATTTTATTTATATTTCGGGTTGCAGGTGATCTTCCTTCCCCTTTTTGTTGCTTCTGGAAGAAATTTGAAAACGCCCTTCTTCGATTCAGACTGTTGCTGCTGCTCTTCTATTTCTAAACACTTTGTTTTGTCGACTGAAGAGAAAGAGTCTCCATTTGGTGATGTATTATTCTTTGGGGTCTCCTGTTGATCAATCAACTCTGGTTCGCGGATGTTTGATGGAGTAGTAAAATCTGGTGATGTACCATGATCAGGGGAGACAGGAGATTCCAAGTTTGTAGAGGACGGGGTCAGTGACAGGAGTGGGGGCTAGGTCTTCTGTTGAGACTGTTGACTGACGGCCGTCAGGGAAACGAATTCTGGCAAAATTGGGAGTTGCAGATATTATATCTACTGGTTCCACTAGGGGATCTGATTTGTGTTGGCGGACAAACTTCTTAAGGAGGGCCGGTCCTCCTTGCAGCCACTCGGGTAAGGTATATCCGGTGCCCGACCTTCTGGAAAAGTTAAACATTCTCTCGTGTGGGGTTGAGTTAGTTGCTGTACAAAGTAGCGATCGAATAGAGTGCAAAGCTATGTCGAGTCCTTCATGCCAGTGACGTTCGTCCAATTGCCTGGTTTTGAGTGCAGGTTTGATCGTTTTCCAAATTGTGCCATTTACTCTCTCGCATTGTCCATTGCCGATTGGATGGTATGGAGTTGAGTGGGTATCACAACTCCATGTTGCCAGAGAAACTCTTTTAGTTCACATGAAATAAACTGACTTCCTCGATCACTATGGATGGAATCTGGGCAGCCAAAAAAGGTAAATAAATTCTGGAGACAATTTATAACAGTTTTTGTTGATATGTCCTGACATGGATAGACAAAAGGATAGCGTGAATATTCATCTACAATCACGAGTACGTATTTGAGATAATTCGTAGATGGTTTCGGTCCCATGAAATCTATTGAAAGACGTTCAAAGGGAGATCGAGAATGGATTAATCGACCTGATGGAGGTTTGAAGAACCTTGGTTTTAGTTCAGCACATATTTGACATCCAGCGCTGGTGCGCTTAGCATCTTCCATGGAGAATGGTAGATTCTTCTGCCTCACAAAGTGATAGAGTCTCGCTACTCCAGGATGACAAAGTGCTGCGTGCAGGTCCTTTAGTGATAATGAGCGCGAAGCAGAGTATGATCGAGAAAGGGTATCTGCAGAGTTATTAAGAGAACCTGGTCTATATACTATCTCATAAGAATAGTTTGAAAGTTCAAGTCTCCACCGAAGCAGCTTATCGTTTTTAATACGATTTGGTGTCTGTGTGTTGAACATAAATGATGCAGCCTGTTGGTCAGTAATAATGGTAAAGTGCCGACCGAGTAAGAAGTCACGCCATTTACGCACAGATTCTACAATGGCTGCCGATTCACGTTCCACTGCTGAATGTCGACGCTCTGACTGCGTTAGGGTTCTGGAAAAATATGCTACTGGACATCCATTCTGGGAAAGGCAGGCTGCTAATGCTGTCGCAGATGCATCAGTTTCTATCGTAAAAGGAACTTCATCCTCAATGGCTGCAACCGAAGCCTTGCAAATTTCATCTTTCATGGCTTGAAATTGATTTTTGAGTTTCTCAGTGATAGGAAAGGACGTAATGTTTAATAAAGGTGAAATCCGATCTGAAAAATTCTCTATCCATGGTGAATAGTATGAGAAGAGACCTAGAGCCCGCCTGAGTGACTTACTGCAGTTCGGAATCGGTAATTCTTTTAGTGGTGTAAGTCTGTCTGGATCAGGACTGATTGTTCCATTTTCCAATAAGTGCCCTAGAAACTTTAGTTTGGTTATACCATATTCACATTTTACAGGGTTTAGTTGCAAGTTAAGACGGTTGATAACCTTTCTAAAAGCTTCCATATTTTCGTTTAATTTTTTATTAGTTTTTCCTCCGATGACAATGTCATCAATGTTGGCAAATGTACCTTGGAGTTCATGTTCTTGAATCAGATTATGCATAATACGTTGAAACACAGCTACTGAGTTCGTTAGCCCAAAAGGTAACCTAGAAAACTCGTATAGTCCTCCGTCAGCTTTAAATGCTGTGTAAATTCTCTCGTCTCTACGTATAGGGCATTGATAATATGCAGACTTCAGGTCCAACTTATTGAAAATTTTGTACTGTGATAGTTGGCGTATGATATCCGAAATTTTGGGAAGCGGAAAAGCATCCAAAAATGTAAACCGATTTATAGTTGCAGAATAGTCAACGACCATGCGACGCTTATGTCTTTCATTTCTAGTTACTAGTACTTGGGCTCTCCATGGGGAATTCGATTTGATTATGATACCTTCTTTTAATAATTTTTGTATCTCATTCCGGATAAATTCGCAGTCCGATGCTGAGTAGTTTCTGCTTTTTGTTGCGATGGGTTTACAATTCTTTGCTAAATTAGCAAAAAGAGACGGTGGCTCGATTTTCATCTGAGTGACGTTCCAAATCTGTAAAGATGGTATCTTTCCGTTATAACGGAATTCCACCCGGTTATGCAATTGCATGAACTCTTGTCCTAGTATAATTGGAGCACACAAGTTGGGAAGGATAGATAGACGCATATTAGTGTAAATTTGTCCATTAACAGCGATGGACGCAACACAGTGTCCTAAGGTTTTGCTCGTGAGATTCGAGGAAGCCATGCTTACCGTATCATTAGAAGGTAATATACTAAGGCCGAGTGATCTCACGATGTTCATTCGTATAAAGTTATGAGTGCTTCCACTGTCTACCATAGCTTTCAAACAGGTACTATTAATTGTTGCATTTACTACAGAATATTGTGTGCATGGAGTGCATTGGGATGACGCAGTGAGGGCAATATATGCAGAACTAGTCCTGGTATTATAAGTTGTTTGTTTTATTTTAGATCGGCAGACTTTAGAGAAGTGGCCCCTCTTTCCACATTTAAGGCAGTCAGCATTCCGAGCTGGGCAAATATTTCGAGAATGATTTTCTCATCCACAGAATTCGCATCTGGCGAAGTGAGTCGCCTGATTATTTCTGGAAACAGCAGCACATTCATTAGTTAGTTCCAAACTATAGTTATTTTCAGATTCATCTGCATGAATAGATGCCTTTGCTACGATTGATGTGTCATAAGCTGCTGCATTATGTTGGGCCATTTCTAGATTTCGTGCAGTTGCTACGGCATGATCTAGGTTAATTTCAAAACTTTCAAGTAATCTCTGCCTAATAGTTGAGGAAGTGAGACCTGTGATAAATGCGTCACGTATCGCTAGCTCCGCATGTTGAGAGGCAGTAACATCTTCAAATTTACAATCCTTAGAAAGATTCTTTAGTTTTAGGAGAAACTGATCAATAGATTCACCTTGATTTTGTTTCCTAGTGGCGAGAAGTGACGAGCAAACACAGAATTTACCGGTTTTACATAGGTTGCTTGAAGGATGCTAATAGCCCTCTCGAATGTTGAACAGTGAGATATAAGAGAATAGACCTTCGGTGAGATGAAATTAATCAGAATACTTAACTTATTCGGAGGATTTTGAGGATGAGCGACTGTGAGAGAGTCGATGCAGTTGATGAGGGTACGATACCAATAATTCCATTCGTCAGCGGCTGTATCTGACGATCCTTCGAATTTACCAGGTCTCAGTATAGCATCCATTGTTGCTGTTAATTTTTAATTTTTATGTTGAATAAATTGTAATGAAAAATAAAGACCTTTTTAAGATATTAGAAAGATTTTATTCAACATAAAATTCAGCAGTTGCAACAACATGGTCGGTAACGAACGACTAAGCTGGGAAAAGGCGCCAATTTCGTTCTATTTGTAAACATCTGGTGCGCATGCGCACTAGCGCTCTAAACTCACAACACCTGTTTCTGATCGAAATAAGATTTTCGTTTGTCGTTCCTGTTTATCGTCGAAATAGAATTTTCATTTGCCTTTTCTGTTTATGGTCGAAATAGAATTTTCATTTGTCTTTTCTGTTTATGGTCGAAATAAGAGTTTCGTTTGTATACCTGTTTATGATCGAAGTAGAATTTTCTTTTGCCTTCCCTGTTCATGGTCGAAATAGTATTTTCGTTTGTCTTTCCTATTTATAGTTGAAATAGGATTTTCGTTTGTTTTTCCTGATCATGGTCGAAATAGAATTTTCGTTTGTCTTTCTTGCTGATGGTCGAAATAGGATTTTAGTTAGTCTTTCTTGTTTATCGTCGAAATAGAATTTTTTGTTAGTTTTTCTTGTTTATCGTCGAAATAGAATTTTCATTTGTCTGTCTGCTTATATCTCAAATAGGAATTTTGTTTCTTTATCCTGCTTATATTCAGAATATAATTATGTTCACGAAACGCACTGATCGAATTGGTGTGTCTTAAGAATATGCGTTCTTATTTTTGTTGCTTCATTTTCATATTTTCAAATGAATCCAATTAAAGATTGTATTGACAATGTGTTTTAAAAGTTAACGTGTCAGAAAAGACCTTTCTTACTCATATTTTTAGAGAACATTACGAAAGGAATGGTAGCACTCTAATCTTCTCGTCTTTTCTGTGCGAGGGGAAAATTTAACTTGCTAGTAAAACCCTTCTTCACTGGCCTTTCGATAAAATGATTTTTAAAATATCTGATAACAAATATTAGCAGATATCAACTTACGCTAAATACCTCCCTACATGTAAGATGAACGAATGAAAATAAACTGATATCTTTTTAACATGTCCTTCAGTTTATCGTTGTTGACCTACCTCTTATCTAAGGCAAGTCTTGAAGAGCATGATTACGATGTCTGATCAATATGTCCACAGGCATGAAAAACGGTTGATTTCATGTGCTCGTTCTTCTTCTTTTTTTTTTTCGTGTACGTACACAAATGTAATAACTTGAACTTTTAATTCCTTTTGTAGCCCATCAATGGAATTCCGTATTGTTTTATTTTTCGTTTAGGACCTGCATTAATCTAGCACAAGGCCCTTTGTGTAAACGATTTTCTCTGTTTATAAATTATATAATCTATATTATATAATCTATATAAATATAACAGTACATTATGGATATATGTGTGTCTGTCTGAACATATTTAACCGATAAACATGGTTACATAATACTGACATTTAAAGATAATAGTAATCATACACCAGAGATGGTTTATAACGAGTAAAATCTTTTTTTAACACATAGAGAAATACGTCGGCAAGTTGATATGCAAGATGTTCATTTCAACCTGCAAACATATTTCTATTACTTTTTCGTATGCACAAATTCATCCATAGCTCGAAGTAGTTTAATTTGAAATCGTTACTGTCTATTTGTCAATAACTCAAACTGTAGGGACCACGGCTGAAGCGTTAAATGTTTTGGTTTCGATTCTAGCTGATGGCACCCAAGTCATTTTAAAATATGTTGAAGCATATTTTACAACCCCTCCATCTGCTAGTATTACATAAAACAAATGCAAAAATCGGATCCAAACTACTTCACATAAATCAAACATTCATATGTTAAAGACTAAGTGGAAATAGAAATTACGCCATATGAGCATTAAACGTTTTTTATTTGTAAACTCGTGTCGAAAAAGGAGATTTAAATGATATGGATTTGCTCAAAGTTTGAGAATTATTGTGTTTTTTTGCTCCTTTTTACTTGCCTCCCCATGAGGACGAAGTTCAACACACTTTTTAATGTGGGGAAAATCTAGCTCACTAAAATGGGGCACTCTGGGTTGGAACAAACCCCATATGATTAGATACGTATGACATAAATTCCATAAAATAAGTATATATTTGAAATTTTAAAAGGGTTCAGCCAGGGCTACCGAGAGAGTAGGCCAGTGAACATGACCACGTGACGTCATTACTATATCAACATAGGTAAAGAAAGTTTCCGGTATTCAACCACGTGGCCATAAAAATATTTTCGTTTCCTTAGATTGTGCATGTTTTCTTTTATTCTCCTAAAGTGAAAAAACAATTCTCCATTTGGATAATTATATAATTGCACATTGGGATAATTTTAATCTAACAAAATATAACAGTAAGTGGATTGTTTTTGAATTTTTATATCTATCGAAGGAAGTTGAATATTTCATATTATTTATGTTTTTTAAACTGCAAAACAAACAATTTTTATATCAGAATATTTTTCAATCCGTTCTTTTAATAATAAATAAAACGGCGTTTTAGTTTTTTTTATTTATAACATTTTATCTGTAAATAATTTACATGATTGAAATGGGAAATGAAATAGGAACTTCTTTATTCTCTCCCGAAACATACGAACACAAATTCATTTTAAAAATTCATTAACTAATCAGTTTTAATTAAAGTTTTTATATGAATTAAAAATAAAGAGTATTTTAAATTTTAGTTAACATATTTTCTTGTGTTTTATCTTATAAATAAATATTGTTTGGTATTATTGCCGTGTACTTACCGTGCTGAAATAATAACGTTATTTAGAAAGCCATTCTTAATAGGGGAGCTTTCTAACTATTCTGCACTTTCACGTAACAATTTAATGAAAAAAGGATTCCATAAAATTTAAGTTGAAAATCTTATCTAAAATATAGTATAGTGCGTACACTGCATAATCACCATTATTATTATTATCATTATTATTATTATTATTATTATTATTATTATTATTATAATAACCACAAGACACATAATAAAGAAAAGGTATTTCACGGGGAATGTGACCCTGCATAAACTGGTTTTAGTTTAATTGTTGGTCCCTAAAAAGCGCATACACAAAAGATTTTCATTGGTTTATTTAATCACGAAAACTTTTGGAAGGTACTTTTTGAGGCAAAAAGAAGGCCAAAAGCATTAGTTGAATATGTATGAAAAAATAAATGTAACAAAAATAAAAATATTAGCGTGGAAAATATGATAATAAAAAATGAATTTAAATAAAATGAAAATGAAATGAAAACACGCACGAAATAAAAGTATGAATCAAATTGAATTAAAGAATTTTTTTAAAATTCCAAAATAAAATACATGCTCGATTACAAAGATAGTGTATGAGATATATGTTAAGAAAGTGAACGAAAACCTTAAGGGGGAGTCATTAAATTAAAACTCGTTTACACAGGGTTCGTGTTCCTCGGGAAATGCTAAAAAAAAACACTGTGAATGACATCGACTGGCGCCAAACTTACTAGTTGTGATGTGTCAGGGAGAATGAAAAGTCCGAGGTGGGAGAGTACTAGCCAGATCTCCACTGGAAGTGTGCAATTTAAATCTGGTAACTTGGGGAGGTATTTTGTCACCTAAACCCCGGAAGCAGCAATGGCCGATGCTAACGAGAAATCCATGGCATACGAATGTTGTGATAACGTGCAATCATCTGCACAAGTGGCCGAGAGGTGAAAAACATTGGAAATCCAGGGAAATTTGCTGTCATGCGGTCTCTAGTGAATACCACATGTTACTGCCATTGAGCGATCACTGATGATGGCCTGTGAGACAACTCCTAGTGAGTGAAATTATAAAAATAATTAGCATGCGTGCCCGACGTTGCCCGGGTATTTGGAGATGTATGTTGAGCAAAAAAAAAAGTGGTCATAGGAAGGCAAGCTTGAACCCGTACCGTGAAGGAGAAAAAGAACAGGGAAAAAACGTGATGGTTTTGTTGTTAGGACCACCGTCAAACCGGAAGTGACGTAGGTTTAAATTAAGGCTAAACAATCGAAAAGAGGTGATGATTTTCGAAAATATCGGCGAAAAAAAGCGACCTCCCCCAGTAGAAAAATGCCCAGTTGAGGGTGAAGCAATTAATGTTTTTAGCCAATTTTTCGGTATTTGTCATCTGAAGGATCGAACGTCAAAACGATACTGATCTTGTGAAAATCAAATCAAGTTATTAAGTTAGATTCATGTCCAAGGAACCTTTATCTAAAATTTCAAGCGTGTATACCCAAAATTGGCGGAGGAGTTTTGTAGAGTTCTCAAAGGTCAAATCGTTGAACTTTGACCCCTTAACAGCAAAATTTCTGGCCGCCAATGGATTACAAAAGATTTTCCCGAATCTCAGTACCCTGTATATCAAATTTCGAGTCCGTAGACTGAAAATTGACAGAGTTATTGCGTAGGAAAATGTACACAGACAGACAAACACACACAGAAACTTTCACTTTTATAAATATATAGATAATGTTCACCCCCAAATTCACCACCACCCTGATTTAATGTTGTAGATGTTTACTATATTTTCTTAGTTTTTAACCAATATTCACATTATAGTATGATTGTCTTTTAGTAGCAGTGTGAACTTCATTTTCGTATTCATGTATTCTGCACTGATATGAAAATGAAGGCTATAGCGGAGTATAGGATTCCTAACCATGTAACTGATGAAAATACGCTACACATTTTGATGAAAAACATGGGAAAAAATGAACATATAAGAAAAGCAGAAAACCAAAACTTTAAATGTAATTTCTGTATTAAAAGTAATAATTATTTTAATATTTCAACATATAATCTTGTGGGGAAAATCCAGCTCTCCAATAAGGGGTACACTGGATAGGAACAAAAATAAAAATTGTCTCCGTCATGAAAGATTTCTCCTCCACCAGCCGAGGACAGAAAAGGTGAATCGTAGCATCAAACATACTACTACACTGATCTTGTCCCGAATGCCAAGAATTGTTCGTGTTTTATGTTTCTTTAATTGTTTGTTCCCTAAATTCATAATTCAGTTTTATCATTATATATTGCTTTAAAATTACGTAATTTTACAAAGATAATATTTATATTTTATCCATATATATATAAAATGAACTAATTTTTCCCCTCTGATTTTGACCGTAATAGGATTAAAAATCAAGACATTTCAGGCAAATGTAATATGCATAAACTGCAGCAATATCTGAGGTGTGTTATAGGCCTATTACCTATCCACTTCCTCGATAATCGTAGGTCGCTATATTCTATCTGCTGAGAGTTCACTGCCAAAATCGGTTAAGATCAATGGAAGTGGTAAAATATTTTCTCTCTAATAAATTCCTCATTCCCCCGCCACGACTTAACACCGTTGGGGGGTCGTCCACAAGAGACAGTTACGAAGGAACACCTGTTTGGGTTTTCTTTACTTCGTAGTTGCTTAAATAAACTGGAATGGAATTTAATTCTACTGGGTGAAACGCACCATGGAGTTAACCGAATCGAAGAGTTATGTATGCCATTTTTTCGCTTTATTTCGTTTTGTAGTTGATTAAAAAAAAATTGGAATGGGCTGGGTGAAACGCACCATGGAGTTAACCGAATCGATTGGTTATTTATGTCATTTTTTTTTTTTTTTGCTTTTCGGTTTTCGCTGTGTTTTTTGTTTTTGTTTTTTCCGAACACGCCCATCATTTTTCCCCTGATTTTTGCTTTTTGTTTTCCCGAATTCTTTTTGAAAGAAGTTTTACGTTTGTTCGCTGTTTTTTTTTTGTTTGTTTTGTTTTTCCGATTTTTAAAAGAAGTTTAACATCGTTTTTTTTATTTTACTTCGCTTATTCTTTACTTTACCACCACCCCTTACACTCACTCCTCCAAACAAGCGGGCAGCGACGGGTACCCCCGCTAGTATTGAATAAAGTTCAGTTTCATTATTAATCGAATTGGCTTCCTTTCTTTTCTTTTTAACATGTTTTAATGCTCTTTTTAAAAATGTCGTCATATAGTATCGACAGTAACAGTTAGACAAATCTTACCTACATTGCCTGCAGGAATTTTTCAGTTAACAGGGCTTCTATATGTCGGTGGCCGTGGTTCAGCCCCATAATTTCCTTAATTTAGAAAGGCATGTATAGATTTGGGACTACTTCCATTGTCTTTCCTAAAGAATTTTATTCATAGGATTTAAATTTCATAAAAATAGAATATATTCTAATGATTTAAAGGGGGTTCTACCCTCATAGCACCCTTTACTTGTGGACTTCCAGATACAGAAACACATCCATTGTCCTTGACTAATTTTACATAAAGAATACATTTTAAAATTTTATGTAGATTCTCTAACCTTCCTTTCTATAGGAAACGCACAATCATCACACACATATACATACAGACAGTGAGTTTTATATATAGAAATAACTAGATATTTAGAAAAAGGGGAAAGAGAGCAAGAAAGAGGCAGACGCACAGATGCATTGAGAGGAGTTACATAAATTTATTCTTTAATTTAATACAATTTTATTATTAAAAAATCGAAGTTTGGATCGAAACCGTACATTGATATTTTTAGTTTAATAATTTCTCAACTAAACAATTCCGACATTCGTTTAGTTGATTTTTTTTAATATTAAAAATGTATGTATGGGTCACAACGGTAAGGAGCATGTAAATATTCAGCTTATACAGGATAGCATAAAGAGTCAAAAGCACTTACATTGTCTTCCTCGAGAAATTTTATAAATGATATTTTCTTATCTATATTAGAAATACAACTGTCTGAATCCATCTCTCTCTTCATTAAAGTCAATTTAGGTGTAAGTGACAACCCAAGATACAATTACAGGCTATTATTGTTAGAGCTTAAGGCATAATAATAGCCAGCAGAATTTCTCAACTGTATCTAAAATAGAGAGCAAATTTTGAAACCATTGTAAGTGTTGGGGGAAGAGTTCATCTTATTTACCAGCAAACATTAGTTATCTCTAATCATGGACTGTTCGATTCTTTATAAAGTATATAAAAGGATTAACTATTCAAATTTGTATGAAGCAAACAATATAAATTTTGACGTTTCTGAATTTTTGAGATGAGGATTGGTTATTTGTATTATTATTCATCGGACTACTGTTCTCATCTTCGTGATTTTCACAACGTTTCGGTCGATATAACCTTCTTCCCATATCGTATTGAATTCTGGGGAATAACCAACTGCTAAGAAGACCTAGTATAGAATTCAATACATGGGAACCAGTAATTATAAACAATAGATAATATATACAAGTAATTTTTTTTTAAAACATGATTATATACAAGTAATAAGTATAGAGATAGATATACAATAATGTATAGTAATAATTAGTGATATTCACAACTAGAAATACATAAGTAGGTTTAAGGCTCCTAAAATTTGTACTAGAATTGTCTGCGGCGCAGTGGTTAGAGTACTAGGAAAAATCAATTGTAAAAGTGATATTCTCCTGAAGGTTCAATCCGCAGTGTGGGCAAAAATACATTTGCGAATTACTTAGGACCTCTATTCAGTCATGGCTGATGGAACAAGAGCACGCTAGCCCCGTGAAGTAAATACAGGGTTCCGCTCGAAATGCTGTCCTAATCAGGTTCGATAGAAACATTCCCGAGTTCGACAAGATACATCTGAAGAAGGTCGGAGGTTATATTGACCGAAACGTTATAAAAATCACTCTCCAGATGAGAACAGTAGTCCGATGATACATGATATTTTCTATATAAATAAACATGAGTACAGTAGAATCCCGGTATACGATGGCCCTAGGATACGGTTTATTCAAGTTACAATGTGGAATACGATGTCTTTCCCGTCCTTGGTTATGGTATTTGCCCCGCCTAAGAGTGTTATACATAATATTATTTGATTATATACATGTGTATTATATACTG
>NC_136482.1:86692828-86715328 GCF_053919585.1 Euprymna scolopes
GCTTTGACTCCTTTTCGGCCTTTAATTCCAAGCTGGTTTAAAATTGATATCGAGAGTCTGCAAGGAAACCCCCTTGCTCTCATCTTAACAGCTTGAAGGATTAGATTTTCATAATTCTCTATCTTGTATTGATGTTGATTTTTTTTTACTCGGCGCCCATAAGTTATTGTCAATTCAATCAAAATGAGCCTTTTCCTTCTTTTAGAGACAGGACAATGTTTGGCCATTGCCCCTTTTCTCTTATAATTTTATGGAAATTATCTGCAGCAACTATCCAATCGTCATCGATCCCAAGAATATTTTGCCTGGGGACTAGTAATGGCCCAGTTATACACTTAAACCTTGTGGGAAAAATAGAGAAGGCTTACCGTAAAAACGTGCTTGTGTCTGTCTGTTCTGCAGGCTGAATAGGAAAAATGAAAAGGTCCAAGATGGCGACTGTGGATTTTAGTGTCCACAGTCTCGAAGGGTTCTCGAAAAATCGCGCCTCACACGTGATTTTGAAGTGTGCCTGGGCACCATAAAAGAAGGTTGCTGGGGGGAGTGGGCAGAAGCGTTCAGACCTGTGTAGAGTGAACATCGTCAGACTTTTCCGAACTTGTTTACATTGGACTTGAAAGCAATGATATCGTAGTCGCTCAAGAAGCAAGCCAGCAGAACAGCCAGCAAAAGCATGTCATAAGTTGAGTTTATTATAAAGCTGAACCCCAGTAGTGTCACATGCCAAAAGTCACTGATGTGATAGTTGGATGTCTTTTACAAACGCTTTGCTTTCCTCCTTGCTCCTTATTTACTGAATAATCAGATCTCGGCGATCTTCCTTTTTGAGTGAGTATGCTAATTTCTTTGTTAGTTAGGTTTCCTGTAGTTTCATTTATAGCGCGTGCACTTTTCACTTCTTCCCAATTCGTAGAGAGGGTTGTGTATTGTCTTTACTACTCTGTCCTTGTAATTGTCCAGCATTATTTGGAACCTGACTTTTTAGCTTTGAATTCTTCTGTAATAGATTTAAGCGGTGATATTTGACTTGTTTGCTTTGTATATCTATGTTTGATAATCCTGGAGGCAAACCAAGCTATGTTCTCATATATGTACTGAGTTTTGCTTAGATTGCGTCAACTGTGCTCATATTTACTTCATATACGAAAAGTGGCCATAATAAAATTGGAGTGAACATATGTTGTAGACACCATGCCTTGTTTTACCTTGCAGTGGACATCACCTGATCGTTTTTAGACTCTTGGCAACTGTTTGATTGTCACTTTAACCTGTTTAGAGTATTTCAAGGTGTTAGGATTCAATGCAAAGCAGATATCCTGATGTGCTTTCCCCTTCCTGAAGGAGAGGCGTCTCTAAGGTCATTCTAAATTAAATCAGTTCATCTATTGTACTGAGAAACTTGTGGTCTCGGCTTCATTTGAGGTGAGGATCGTGATATTGTTCATCATGGTAGCCTTCCATCCCTAATGTAGTAGGGTTTCCATTACTTTTTGCATCGTTAAAACGAAGAATATATGTGACACTGTACATCTCACTGCCATTCCCATCTCGAGTTTCATGCAGTTTCTGGTATAGTCATTTGTAGTAAACAGCATAGGAATCCTGTCAAAATACGTTGCGAACATCTCGGATGTGATGCCGCTGAAGAAATAATTGAATCATTTGATAAATACATATGTAATGTATTAATTCCGAAATTAGGTAAAAGAAATGTGAATTTCATTTTTGTTTTCAGAATCGATGCTAAACCTAGTATTTCTAAGAAGGATTGTATTTCTTTTAAATGAAATATTTCTTAACAGTAAAAGTTCAAAGAGAAAAATGTATGCCTAATGTTTTTGTCTATCTTGAATTATTAAATTTATAAATAGATAAATATTTTTTTATTTATTTTGACACCGCTTGAAATCAATTTCTTGTGAGATCTCAGATATTAAAAAAATGACAACTTCAAATGGAAATAGTCTGACAACTATAAACAATTTTAGTTTTCTTTCCATACAAATAAACATACACACATATGCACTCCCATATATATATATATATATATATATATATATATATATATATATATATATATATGCTAGCAAAAGTACCAGTCGTTGATTGGGTTCAAAAACAGCCTACAGAAAATGGACTCTGGTTTATGAAAGTATGATAGGTTATGAAAAGGAAAGCTTGTAAAGAGATAGCTTCGAATTTGGAACTATCAAAATCAAAGCAAAATATGATGAAAGTAAAAATAAAATAGATAAACCCCATAATTTATTATACCATACCTGTTCACCCTGAAACACTTATCACAATATTCTGTGGATCTATATTAAAAAACCTTGTTAAACTTTGTGACATATTTCCATTCTATGGAGGTCAGGCGCGAACGAACACTCCATAATTTTATTATACCACATTTCTTCAAACTGAAACATAATTATCAAAGTATACTTACGCAGATAGACATGAAAAGTCTTTATTAAAGTTTGTGCCTATTGCCATTCTATGGAGGCCAGGCGCGAACGCAGACCCCACAATTTTATTATACCATCCCTATTTAAGTTAAAACATACATATCAAAGTATTCTTATGTACATCTATATCAAAAATACTTTTAAACCTTTTTTTTTTTTTTAATTTTTAATTTTTTTTTTCCATACTTTGTGGACCAGGCGCGAACGCAGACCTCACAATTTTAATGAATCATCATTATGCCAGATCAAACATACCCATTCCTGTGCCTCGATACATCTTCTATCATTATATGTAATCAGTTTTTTAAAATAGTCAACCATATAGGAGCCTATTCGTGACCAGACACACACACACACATTCAGCTTTATATTATAGATATATATGTATGTGTGGGTGTGTGTGTGTGTGAAACAGCAAAACAGTAATGTATGTGGATGACTATAATGCTCCCTATCATATTGTTGAGCGTATTGGGAAATGATATACAAATTACCATTATCGTATGAAGCGATGCTCTTTTTGTAAATAAATTGAGCTTAGGTATTAGGACAATGTCAAAACAGTGTTAATTCACTGCCCTCTAAACAGCAGCCGTATAGTGCAACGGTTAGAAGCTCCGATTGTCGTTTTTCGATCCTGGCTTGAGGCAGTTAATTGTCTAGCCGTACTACTGAGCTGTGAAACAACGAAACGGTAATGTATGTGGATGACTATAGAGTATATCTTTAAGAAAAACGTAGACGTATCAAGATAGAAAAGGTTCAATATTGTTAAGAGAAGCAATTAAATGTACCAATTAAAACATGATTAATAGAAGTCACATATAACTTTATTCTAATATCAGAACAATAAGGAAAAGTAAAAGAGAGAAAGAATAAGCGGGAACATCTTTAGGACACGGCATTTAGAAGCTAAATGCTTCTCATCAGAAAATGAGAACTGCCAGAATTATACAAAATGTAAAGATATAAAAAAAACTGGCTTGATAAATTTAGATTGGAAATGAGAAAGAATTAATAAGAAATCAAGAAATATTAAAAGTAGGTATAAAATATAAAGTATAAGGTGATATATGAAAATATTAAAATTATAAATAATATAACCAGGAGGAAGGAGATAAATTTACAAGAAAAGGAAGGAGGGAATGTTGTTTAATGGCACTAAATCAACGTATGTTGTGTAGTCGTACTAAACAGACATATGTTACGACTGTGATGGTGTTCATATCAATGTCGTGTGATTGTGTGTGACTTGTTACTCATGTCAATAGTCGGCTTTTTCACTATCTGAACAATGTGTTCTTATGTGTGTGTGTGTGTGTGTGTGTGTGTGTGTGTGTGTGTGTGTGTGTGTGTGTGTGTGTGTGTGTGTGTGTGTATTTCACTGTCCGTGATAATTTCGTCTATGTGTGGGTGTGTGCGTATGTGTCAGACATTGACATAAACACATACATTTGACGACGTATCTGTTTTTCTGCTGTTGTTTCTCTGAAAGATATTCAGCTAATCTTGGAAAGAAGGATTTTGTATAAACAAAGACGTTTCTGAGAGAGACCATGATGCTGTGTATTTTTTTATATATAAATATTCTTTTAATTCTCCCATGTAGTCGACATTAGCAGAGGAGTAATCAACGATCTTTGCTTGGGTGGTTAGTTGTCCCACGTCTGAGACTCTCCCTTGGGAGGAGACACCTTTAGATTATCTTCTTCTGTTGACGTCCTCAATCGAACTGAACTATTTTTCCCGGCTAACCAGAACACGTGGCAGACAGACATGTACTTCCGATGCGATGCTCAGATCTCTTCCGGTGCAACTTGTCCATTTTACTCCTCAATATGTTTTTGACAACTTTATCAAAATGTAGCTTCACATCTCATCTCTTGTTTACTTCGCCAGTTAGATAGATAGATATAGATAGATTGATAGATTGATATAGATAGATAGCTAAATCGATATATATAAAGATAGACAGATATATTGATAAATCGATACAAAGATAGATAGATAGATAGATAGATAGTTAGATCGATAGACAGATAACAGCTTCCACAATTATATAACAGGAATATGAGAATAACAAGTGAAGCACGCATAGTCACCGTGAGTGCCCAGTAAACGAGGCACAAAAAATGACTAAGTTAAGCATTGGCTCCCCCCCCCCATTTAGTCCTAAAAGCCCCCAGGGAACGTCAAATCCTGGTGAAAATGAACAAACGATGCAGTTCTAGGCCTTAACATATGTAAATTTGAGTTTTAGAGCATGCAAAAAAGAAATGACTAAGTCCATCATTTGTCTTCCCCCCATTTAGCCCCAAAAGTCCCCAAAGCCTTAACATATTTAAATTTGAGTTCAGCACCATGCTAAATAGATATACACAGAACATTTTGGACAAATATGGTAAGATAGTCCCAAAAATGGAGTGTTTTCATTAGCTCTAAAAGAGCCCCTGGGGCACACCCAAGAGTTATCGCGAAGTATAGACAAATAAAATTATATAGAAATCAGTTACAACTTTTCAGAAAGTTTTATAAAAATCCAAGACATCAATTTTTTTACTAAAAATGTCAATTTTAGTCATTTTAATCCGAAAGGCATCATTAAGAGGGCAACCGAAGTTTTCCCTGAAAATCCGTTCTGTTCATTTTTTAACTCGTACCATGTTTAATGTTTGTGCAAAATTTGTAAAAATTCGAAGGTGTAGGTATTGAGAAAAGTGTATGGCAGACGAACGGATGAACGGACAAGTGTGAATTTACACATCTACCCTCTGTTTGTCGGGGGAATAAAAAAGGTAGTATTTAGTAAGTAATAGTGAAAAAGAAAATAGATGCCACTATAAAGTAATGCTGATAATTAAAGAAGAGCAAAGAGTAAAAGAAAAAAATAGGGGAAAGAAAGAGGAAAGTGAAGTAAGTAAAAATGGAGAAAGATAAAGCAAAAACGGAATACAGAAATACATATATGAATAAAAACAATTTGAAGGTAGAGAAAGTAGAATCCAAAGCTTAAAATAATCTAGATTATTAAAAATCCAAGAGGAATCTTTAGGTTGGGGTTCTGGAAAGCGAAGGATATTGTAACTGCAATCCAAAAACGAACGGGTCTTGGTCAATTTTTGTAGATCCTTGTAAATCCTTTTAAAAGTTATGAATCCTGGTATAATGCTTAAAATATTTGTAAAATCCTGTGAATTGCTGTGAAAATATAGCCGGATCCAGGTAAAAATATCAAACGGGGATATTGACAGTGGAATTCTAGTATTGAAATTAAAGTTTTCCTTTTAACTGCCGAATACCGTTAAATGTTCATGCAAATAAAAGAGGTGTTTCTTCTTCAGCTTGCAACGCTCTCGGCACACACAAAAAAAACGACAATCCTTTTTCTCTTCCAGTTTCGACATTCGTAGAAAATCCGTCTTTCTTTCTTCCCACTGAGACGCAAATCAACGGTACGTCTGAACGACCTCGAGTGAACAATTTCCCCAGCTTTTATATCCTATCTAGAAAAAAAAGGAAGAGACAGGGGAAAAAACAGCTTCTCTCATCATGCCCTGCCTTCCCAAGATGCCCTTCGTGTATATAAATGAACTAGCCATCCTTTCCTTCTCCTTTCCCAAAGAGCGATGCAGATACGCCTGGTACGTTTTTTTTTGTTTTGTTTTTCTTTTTAACCATATACCCCACACGCCCTCTTGGTCTTCGAGATCAATAAGACACTTCATAATCCTTCATCCAAGCAGGCCTTCTCCTCTCAGGTTGAGGTCTCTGGGGGACAACTTCTTGGAGGTTGACGTTTTCAGGTTCACTACAGACATTCTCGTCCGGTTGTAAAGAACCACAATGTGGGGCTAAGTCGAATTTGGGTGCGTCGTTAGCTTCTTGGTGGATCTTGACTTCCTCCTCTTCACTGCCATCAGTGCGCACCTGCAGGGTTACACGACGCAGGTTTAGGATATTCCAGGGAACACCATTCACCATCACGTTGTTCTTCGACGGCATTCCTGTTACGACCCCCCTCCCCCAGCGAGTGATACATTTTGCATTGGGGGGCTTCACCCACACCTCCTCGCCCACTTTAATGATAGCTTCTTCACCCTCAATTCCTATCGTTTTGTTGCACGGATGTTGCTACTTATATGCAAAGATGGCTCTATGAGGTACAGTTGTCTCATCTTTTCTGGTTTTCGGTGAGATGTTGTACCAAAACACCGCCTCCATTGGTGAAATGTTGCTTTTATCCACAGCAGCCTTGATGGTGCGATGATTCCTCTCCACTATTCCATTGCCACTCAGCCGATACGCTGCCCTAAAAAATTGCCTTACTCCCCACCTATCACACACCTCTTTAAAGGCTTCTGATCGAAAAGTGGGGCCATTGTCCATTAAAAGTTTCTCAACCGCCCCTCTCTCCAAAAATATTTCTTCGATGACCCCTACGATCGCCCATGCAGCTTCTGTCCTGATCTCTCTCCATATAGCACACTTCCCCGGTCCACAGTCTACCATCGACAGATACAGCTTATGGCGGTCACATCAATGGGCAATCGCTTCCAGTCCTCTACAATGTACAACTCTCCTGCTTCATGTCTGGATGGTCCGGGGTCTATCGATTGGCACTCCTGACAGTGCTCCACTACCTCCCTGACCTCCTTCTCGGTGGTTTCTGGGTAAACCTCTCTTGCCAGGAATAACGTCCGTTCTCGATCAAGGTGGTGCATTTCATATAACTTTTTAACTTCCTCCCCTGCACAGCATACTGAGGAAACCTCCTTTCTCTCTTGCAGCTAGGCCTTCTTTACCCATGTCATCGAATCCACCTTGTTCTTTTCTGATGGGACCAGCACTACAGATACCTTCAACATGAATTCCGCTATCAAATCTGCAAGTGCTCCAAGCCTGCACTTGATCAGCATTTCTGCAGCACCTCTGGTTCTAACTCTCTTATCGCCAGTCATTGCCGACCTGATCCATGAAACTACCGTTGCCGAATCAGATTTGATTTCAATCGTTTTCAATCCCCGATTCAGGGCCAGATTAATTCCTTTCATAGTGGCCTCCAGTTCGGCTATGTTGATATGGGAATAGTCGTTTTTCTTTCTTAGCCACGCCGCATCTTCCACAGTTACACCTCCCATCTCTAATACGACGCGCAATGCTAGACTGCTGACATCACACTAAATCACCCCCACGTCTTTGCCACTGATGTACCATTCCCCCCTTTACTGGGTCTTCGTTCGTCACTCTTGCGATGATTTCTTGTAGCATGTTCGTGACCTCCTTCTCACACGGCCCTCCCAGCCATTAGTGGCTATTTGTCATTTAATAAAGCTGCACGCTATCCTGAGCCAGCCGGCGATTGGATAGTGTCCCACTAGTCTCCCGCAGACCGAGAAGAGTTCTCGTTTTGTCAGGTCGGTTCTGATTTCGGGTATTGCATTCCCTCGTCTAAAGACAAGGCTTCCTTTTCCATCCTGGCATAGTTTCAACCCCAACACCGCTCCTCCATCCAGCGACTCCGCCGGTTTTGCAGTCAACCCATACCTCGTGACATGGCCTCTCACTTTCTCCGCTGTCACCTCTGCTTCTTTCACGAGAATGTCGTTAATGTACGAACTAGTGGTCTTGTCCACTGTACAGTCTTTACTCAGTGGCAGTCATTTTGGGGGCTGAGCTCAGCCCAAAGCCTAACCTCGTCAGGAAATACATCTTCCCCTTGTACCGGACCAATTGATGTTGCCAGAGTTTTTCATCTACATGGATCTGGAGATAAGCCGACTTCAGGTCGACAATCTTAGTGGTCAGCTCCATCCTCCTCAAATTATTCATAACCTCTTCGCATATGTCAATCCCCTTTCCAGTGTGGCAGGCTACGTATCTGTTTAACTCTCTGAAATCCAGTACTGGTCTAACTTTGTTCTTTGTGGGTTGAACAACCGCCAGTAATGGTAGCACCCCTTTTTCTTCCCCTGTCACCAGTTTCACAATTCCCTCTTCTATCCACCTCTCCACTTCTTCCTCGAATCCTTTTCTTATGTCTCCTCGCAGTGTTTTCTCGTAGCAGCTTACTTTGTTTCGTAGTTCCCGAGGCCCAGAGATCCATTTCCATTCCACTGTCCACCTCTTGCCATCGAACCTCACCAGGAAATCCTCGTCCTCAATGCAGCAAGCTTCCGTTTTTTGAATTCTGATATTTCTATCACTTTCCACTCCTGCTATTCCTATTGCACCGAGGCATCCAAAAGTTACTTAGCCCCCTCTCAACGTAGCACCCCCCCCAGTTGGTTGATCGCACTTACACCTAAAACCTCATCAACATCATCAACCAGACGATTCAACACCAGGGCTCGTAGTCCAATAGGCACACCTTGCACCAGTACTTCCGCTGTTGTCTCTCCTAGTTTCACCTCCCTGCCATCCACGGTCTTCATGCTCCTGGCTCCGCTCCAAGATTTAGACACATTCTTCATTACCAATGTCATGGTGCAGCCTGAGTCAACAAGGGCCATGGCTCTCTTCCCATTGACTACTACTGAGACAACGTTTCGTTGTGCGCCATTTTCACATAGAAGGGGGAACCACTGGTGCAATGACTCCCCTTTACTCGTTTCCCTGGTCCTGTGTAGCAACGCAATAGAGGCTAATGTGCCCCACTCGTCGACATCGGTAGCAGGTGACCCCCGGTCTCGGCTCTTTGTAGTCCTTGAGCAGAACATCGGAAGCACTTGATGGCAAGTCTCCCCTCCTGTCACCTCGCTGCCTATCTTTCGTCATTCAAGTGGGGCCTCATGCACTTATTTCCACTCACAGCTGCAGCCACGATTGGGCCTTTAACATTCTTAACTAGGACTCTGGTGTGGACCAAGAGATCATCCACTTCCAACATATTGATCTCAGTGATTCCCTGCATGTTCGTGGGGTTTTTCTGGGAAGCCGTTCACTAGGTATAACTTTACCGTCATATCCAGTCTCCTCCCCGCGTAACCAGCCAATCCTGCCAGTCTCTTGATCTCTGCTGCAAAGACGTCAACAGACTCTCCAGTCCACCTCAAACTTGCAAGCTTGCCGATTGCTTCAAATGGACTCTTAGAAAAAGTCAATTTCAGTCTTTGCTCCACTGAGGCAAGGTCTCCCTTATCTTCATCGCGCATCTGCTGGTAAATAGTGAGGGCTTCCTCCTCTAAGTAGAGCGGCAGTAGGGTGATCACGTCTGCAATTTTTAATTTTTCCAGCCATTTAATTAGGTCACCCTCCCCAGTGAAGGGTCTCAACATCTGAGTTGAGAGTCTCCAGTCAGCCATGTTAACCTGTTTGGTACGCCGAAATAGCTTCTAGTATTGAAATTAAAGTTTTCCTTTTAACTGCCGAATACCGTTTAATGTTCATGCAAATAAAAGAGGTTCTTCTTCAGCTTGCAACGCTCTCGGCACACACAAAAAAAACGGCAATCCTTTTTCTCTTCCAGTTTCGACATTCATAGAAAATCCGTCTTTCTTTCTTCCCACTGACATGCCAATTAACCGCACGTTCGAACGACCTCGAGTGATCAATTTTCCCAACTTTTATATCCTATTTAGAAAAAAAGGAAGAGACAGGAGGGAAAAAACAGCTTCTCTCATCATGCCCTGCCTTCCCAAGATGCCCTTCGTGTATATAAATGAACTAGCCATCCTTTCCTTCTTCTTTCCCAAAGAGCGATGCAGATACGCCTGGTACGTTTTTTTTTTTTTTTTTTTTCTTTCTAGCCATATACCCCACAGGAATTCCAAAGATTGGTAGGTATCACTCCCGACAAGGTAGATATTTATATCGAGTTATCAAGTTATTATAAAATAACTGGTATATCTCACAGCGATTTCAAAATAGGATGGTCAATAGATTAGTTCCGAAAGCTGGGAAGGTCATATTAGGTTCTTCCAAGGGAAGATAGAGCCTATTGATGCATAAGAAATCAAGAAAAATAGTATTATAAGTCTCAGAAGAGGCACCAGAACCGAGAGAATCTTTAATAAAATCTTTAGGTAATCGTCTAAAACGGAAAATTCGTAATCGAAACGAATATTGAATAGATCCAAGTATAAAAATAAAGATATCAGTTGCAATATTAACAATAAAAACGGATAACTGAATTTGAAATTAAAAAAAAAACCAACAATGTAATAAAACAAAAAAAAAAGGTCTGACGAGATGCAAAGCAAATTTCACTATACGGGTTGTATCAAAAAGTCTTATGAGACGCAGAGCACTGTTCACGGTACACAGGTCTGAACGCTTTTTCAACTCCTCCCAGCGACCTGCTTTTATCTTGTCCGGCATGCCTCATTAGCAGATGTGTCATGTGACCATGCGAGAACTGTGCGAGATCGAGGGCTTTAAAAGGTCACAGCCCGAAGGACAGAAGGGCGTTCCCGATGTGAGTGTTGATTATTTGTTTACCGTTTGTACAACCAAAGAAAGCACGAACGCGTGACCACTTGCTTCTTTGATGAACATCACAAAATCAAAAATTGAGAATGGATTCAACATTGAAATGTAAAGTATACATACCAAAAGAGTTGGAAAAAGGAGTGATAAGAATTCAAACCTTCAGATAGAAAGGTTGAACAAGACAATGATAAAAGCTGAAACGTTAGAAAATAAAATGGAAATTAGGGGGGGGGAGACAATGAATTGAAATCACTTGAAATAAATAAAGAGATCAAAATGCAAAAAGGAAAAAGAAAAGAAAAATAAGAATACTGAATATAAAAAAGGAAAAAGAAAAAAGGGAAAAGGAGTAATAGATGATAGAAAAAATATAGAGAGATAGAAAAAAGCAAAACGGAGAAAGACATATAGAACAACTGGTTTAGGTTTTGGAGCGGAGGTGGCGGAAGCTACACATATCAACAAAATATGAGTGAATTAAACATGAAAAAGAGAAGAAAAAACAGACTAGACAGACAAACACTAGATCAAACAGTCTGCAATACGAAGAAGAGGATAAACTCCTAAATAATAAATGATCATTAAAAACTTTAACTACTGGACAGAAGAATGCCTAATATGGGTTATATTTTAATTTACTTCTATGCAAAAGGAGTAAAAAGAGATGAAAACCCTTAATAAAATTCAGACCTCTATGATTTATGTGAGACATCAATCCATAAATATCCCGCAAATTTCAATTTATTTGGATTAATTTAAAGTTTTTGGTGGGTGGGCGGGGCTAATAGCAGCACAACCTCCAATTAGAAAATTCATTTTTTTAAAAGATTTTCATTAATTTTTTTCATATTTAATAGACACCAATTAAGCAAGATACTCTTAATTTAATTTCTTCTTTAGACCCCTTAACCGTAAACTTAAAATTTTCGACTTTTTAGAGAATCCGAAGCGTATAATGGATTTTAAATTCAATTATTTTAAAAGTTTAGTTGAAATAAGAATTTTTAAGATAATGTCATCCTCATATCAAAATATCATTATATATTGATTTTAACTTTTGTATAGAGACATAAAATTGTACAAAACTGTTCTGCTTTTATTTTACCATTTCTGTGGCAGGTATCCTTTTAGTACATATATGTACGTATATACACATACACACACAATGCTTAAACTAGCCATTCTCAACCTTTCCCCTATCGTTAACCCGTCGGCTTTATATGCTTAACCCCCATAGCTATCATAAAGTGACAGAAAAACAAGAAAGTCAAAAAGAACTTGTTTCATATCTTGGGTTTTTGAATAAAAATAGTATTATACATTCGTATCACAAAAATATAGAAAATAAAATCTTTTCTAAATAGAAAATTATTAGTGGGAACACTGCTGATTCAATGTATCCATCAGTTTGTTTATGCACGGAGCTGTTTCTGACAATGCGACTCTCATATCATCATCGGCTTGCAGGTGGTTTCTGGCCGTTTTCTTTATTGCTACCAAAATTGAAACCTTGATTCGCATAAGACAATGAGGCTTCTCCACACCATGCACAATGATGAAGTTAAAGCCATATTAAACATATGAATCCAGGTACGTGCGTTTCTTAGACATAGCACAATTTGAAAAGAAATAATTATGTTTTAATTATTAGGTACTTCAATTATTTACTTCTCTAGGAGGAAATTTACCCGTGGTTAAGAACCTATGCATTAAACATTGAATCCATGTAAACAAGCAAAAAAAAAAAAAACACCAAAAGGTATGATATTTAGTTCAGCTCATAGTGAGAGCTGTTATTTTTTTTATTTAAATATCCTAATTGGTATTTTTGAATGTATTACGTGACAAATTTAGCGCAATTCTAACCAATTTAAGTCATTTGTATGGTGATGGTGGTGGTAGAAGTTGTAAAATTATAATTTTGACTCTTCACTGACACACACGTTATGTAAAGAGTGGTTCCTGGACTATTTGATAGAAGTGTTCTTAGTACATTTTTATCCACAAGTATTTATCATTATCAGTAGTAGTATTAATAGTAGTAGTAATTATATGAAATATAGCATTCAATCTTCATGCCTCTATTTCATTCAGGATACTTACAGAAACTGCACAGGAGACGATTTCGGCTGAATCGTTTTTTTTTGTTCAAGTCTCTGGACCATGGACCCAGCTGCCAGAAGCCATAATCAACTCACATACATCCAAACGGTTCACGATGATACTGGACGCATTGTGACAATTAATCTTTGAGCTTTTACTCCTATACCTGACACTCTTTGACTTTAGCCTGTGCCAATATATCTGCCAATTTATTGAATTGCTGACATAACGAGAGTCATTCCTATTAAATAGGTTTGAACCTTATATTTGCTCATTGTTTTTAGTATTATTACTGTAAGTATAACTAAACTTTTGTGTAAAATCGCCCACCTTTTACGCAGAATTTGTGCTTATATTCGATGATAAAATGAATAACGAAAGTAGCATTGTTGGCTATTGTTTATTGTGATATTATATTGTTTATTGTGATATTATATTGTTTATTGTGGTATTTTTAATTACAGGCCTCCATTCATTATTTGTGAAAAATAGGCGGTAAAATCAAGTTTCACGCATTAGTAATAACACGCTATGATAAATAAAATAATGTGGCATTTACTATTTTAAAAATTTACAATGGTCATTTTTATATAATATTAAAATATTTTTAAAAATTGTGAATCGTTTCTCAAAATTCTATGTTAAAATCTTTACATTGCGGAATAATGGAATATAAACCATTTTAATCTTTTAAAAATTAATTCTTTTTTAATTCTGTTTGTTTTTAGGGAGGGGGATTCGTAATTCAACTAATTACATTATATATCAATGGGAAAAAAGGTTTTGGAATAATAATATTGCGTTTATGTCAATATTTTATTTATGTTGTGGGGGAATCACCCTCTAAATGGACTGTTCTATCCATTATATAAACCATAGACCTTTCGATCCCAGGTGTGGATTAAACCCCAGAGCGAACCTCGCCTGCTTGTTGATGTTTACTACTCTTTTCAGTTGTAACCTTTTTACATTGTTGTTCCAGTAATACATTGTTTAAACTCTATTCCGTTGTTCTGTTTTCTATGTGGCTTATTGCAAGCCATAACACTGGCGACATTGGATTCAGAGAACGTACTCACGTTTAAAAACAGTGTTCTAAAAAACTAAACACTGACGACATTGGATTCAAGGAGCATACTAAAATCAAAACCAGTAACGACATTGAAAAAACAAATAGTCGCGTTGAAATAGTATTCTAAAAATACTAACGACGTCGGACTCAAATGTTATTAAGCCTAGGAAGTGTTTAACATAACACTTGCAACTGAAGGGTTCACGGTAATTAAAAATATTTTTTACAAAAACACAGATCATTACGGGGAAAAAGAGCTGAAAAGAAAAAAGTTCGTCACGACTTTCAAAGATACCGCTTTACTTTTGCAAAAAGAAAATGGTTCGTCGCGACTTAGGTAAATTTTTATACCTTTGGAAAAAGAATTCGTCACTTGTGATTGTCGCTGCTAAAATCGGGCGTTATTTTTTTTCTCTGGAGCAAAATATACACTTGATTTTATTTTCTTAGGCAATGAACTTTTTATGTATTTGTGTTTTTTTTCTGTTCGTTTTATTGTCTGGAGGAAGAAATAAGAAAGAATAAAACGGTTTTGTAAAAAGCGAACGTTTTGAAATTGCTAATGCTGACAAAGCAAAATGGACGAATTGAAAGTAGCGTTGGAACATTTGACCAAGTTGCATATCGATGCCGCAAAGCGTCAGTCACAATCCGAAAACACTGGACTGAACGTCAAATACGATTCGAGGAACAGCAAAAGGAAATGCAAAATCAGTTAGCGGAATGTCAAATACGAACCTATGATCAAAAGGAAGTTCAAAACAGTTAGTTGAACGTCAATTACGAACAGAGGAATTGCTTACAGAAATTGTTAAGAATAAGCGAACGCGGAAAGCAATTCAGCTTTTTCTCAGAATACAATATGGACCGCGATAGATAATTTTAAATACGAGGAAGAGGAAAAATCATTCGCAGCGTATTTTCGGCGTTATGAAGATTTTTTTAATATTGCCTGCAGCAACTGGTCTGACCAAAAGAAAAACAGACTTCTACTACGAAAATTGGAAACGGCTGAGCATGATAAATTCGTGGATTACATCTTACCTCGGAAAACAGCAGATTTATCATTCAATGAGACGGTAAATTTGTTAACAGAACTTTTCTCGCCGAAAACGTCTCTTTTCCATAAGCGTTGGAGATGTTTGAATGTGGTAAAAGACGATAATGACGATCTTGCCACCTATGCAGCTGTAGTGAACAGACACTGTGATGACTTTAAGTTGTCTAAACTAACAGCAGACAATTTTAAATGCCTTGTGTTTGCGCAAGGGTTAACCTCGGGAAAAGATGCGGAAATCAGGCGCAGAGTCCTTACAAAATTAGGAAATGAACCGAAATTAACACTTCAAAAATTGACTGAGGATTGTCAAAAAGTAGAAATTATAAAAAAAGATGCAAGAAATATCGAAGCAGGCATAGCGAATATAAAAAATGTAACTAAGAAAAAAACACGTCGAAATGGCACACAGACACTAAGCACCGAAACTCAGAAAAACTAAAAGCACCGAGCGCTTGTTTCAGATGTGGTGCAATACATTGGGTAAGGGATTGCCCATTTTTAACTAAAAGATGCCATTTATGCAATAAGATCGGTCATAAAAGTTCGCACTGTAGGAAAACTCAGAATAGAAGCCGTGTACGTCAAACCAGAACTAAGGATGTCGTAAATGAAAATATACGCAAATATGTAACGGTTAACATTTTCGGCAAGGCTATTAAATTACAATTAGATAGTGGATCGGATCTTTCAATAATAAATCTCAAAACGTGGAAAATATTACGAAAGCCGACTATGTTAAAAACTAACAGAACGGCGACGGCCGTTAATAGTACAAAAATCCATTTTGAAGATGAATTAATTACAAACGTCACTTTATGGGGGGAAACAAAAAAAAAACTAAGATTGTATGTGCTAAAAGATAGTGAGAACCTGTTCGATTCTGACACCATGGAGGAGTTTCGTCTCTGGGATCTTCCTATGTCCACATTCTGCAAGAAAATAGATATCCGCCCAGCAGAAACGGAGAAACTTATGACTTGTTTTAAAAAAGAATTCACACACGTATTTATTCCTGGCCTGGGGAGATGTACAAAAATGGCTGCAGATTTTAAGTCGAAACCTGGCACACAATCGGTGTTTAAAACGAAACGTAATGTCGCATTCGTTTCCCTGAACAAAATAAATCAGAAATTAGACAGATTAGAAAGCATCGGTATACTAAAATTGAATATAGTGAGTGGGCTGCTCCGGCAGTTTACGTAAAGAAAAGGTCCGTGGAAATTCGCGTTTGCGCCGACTTCGTGACCGGACTCAACGGTCCTTAGAAGATTTTCACTATCCATTACCTTGTCCAGAAGAAGTGTTCACGAAATTAAATGGCGGAAGTTTTTTTTCTAAGATCGACCGAAGCGACGCTTACCTACAGATTCTGGTAAACGACAAAAGCGCCAACCTCCTCTGTATAAACACTCATCGAGGTTTGTACAGATACGAAAGACTCGCGTTTGGTATCAAGGTGGCACCTGCAATATTCTAGCAAGTAATGGATACTATGCTGTCCGGCTTGGGCACCGCAATCGCATATCTTGATGACATTATCACAGCGAAGAAAAGCAGGGGGGAACATGAAAAACACATCAGACAAGTATTCAGTCGAATACAAGATTATGGATTTAAGATCAAAGCAGATAAATGCGAGTTCTTTTTCAAACAATTAAATACCCGGGTCAAATAATCGATAAAGATGGCAGACGCCCAGACCCAGATAGGGCGACGTTATTAATGAAATGCCGGCACCAGTAAACATAACTCAATTGCAGAATTTTTTTAGGTTTGGCAAAATATTATCAAGGGTTCATCCTAAATATGCACAAATTGCGCGCACCACTTAATGAATTACTGAAAAAGGATAAGGCTTAGGAGTGGACAGAAGATTGCCAGACATCATTCCAAGAAATAAAAAGAATCCTGACTTCAAAACTATTCCTAACGCATTTCAACCCGCAGTTGGACATAATAGTAGCTAGCGACGCTAGTCAATATGGTATCGAGGCGTGCATGCTGTATCGAATGCCGGATGGCTCGAAACAGCCTATTGCTTTCGCATCACGGACTCTCTTGCCAGCGGAAAAGAATTATTCTCAGATCGAGAAAGAGGCCCAAGGAATTATATTTGCAGTTTCACGGAAGAAATTTTTTTTCTACAAACCGACCATAAGCCGTTGATATCCATTTTTGGATAAAAAAAGGACTTCCAACTTTCACTGCGAACCGACTATTAAGATAGGGAACTATTCTGCTGAACTATAATTTTACAATTCAATTTCTCCCCTCAAAACTAGCCCATGCAGACGGACTATCGAGACTGATTCCTGCCAAAATGGAACTTCTTCAGTAATCGCGGCAATACGTATTAATAGTGATGTAAAAACCATGATAAACAATATTATCCGCGAACTGCCGGTCACACTTGATGAAATTAAGTCAGAATTCCTAAATAACAATTTCATTCAAACCACGAAGCAGAAATTAGCACTGGGTGACACCAGTTCAGACATTTTTCTGGTTGCGACGAAATACTTTTATACGGTGAAAAGGTTGTCATCCCCCAAACCCTTCAAAAAAGAACTCTCGGGGATTTTCACATGGGGCATCAAAGAATAAATAGAATGAAAAGCCTAATGAGAAGTTTTGTTTATTGGCCAACTATAGACCAAGATATTACCGACAGGGTGAACAGATACAAAGGCTGTGCTTCGGCGGTAAAAGCACCATCGATACCATATAAACCTTGGCCTAAGGCTGAACAACCATGATCGAATATCCACATCGATTATGCAGGACCTGTGGAGGATTTTTACTACCTGATAGTAGTTGACTGTTACTCTAAATGGTCAGAGGTACTAAGATGCAAAATAGCGACCACGGCAACAACGACAAATTCTTTATTAGAATTTTTTGCTCGGTTTGGGGCTGTAGACTGTCTGGTTAGCGACAACGCTACACAGTTCACCTCGACAGAGTTCAGAGAATCCTGCGAGACTTATCAAGTCAAGCATATTACGACACCCCAATACCACGCCAGAAGCAACGGCCAAGCCGAACGCTTCGTTGATACGCTTAAAAGGGCATTAAAATGGGCGTCCGGTACACCGACAGAAAAGGCCCTTCAGCAATTTCTGCAGGTTTATAGAATCACGAGAAATCCGAACAAGCCAGACGCGGGATCCCCAGCAGAAATCATGTTTGGACGGAAAATAAAATCTGTATTTGATAAACTGCTACCAAACACATAGTACACAACAGAACCTCTACAATGCCAACGAAACGGTTTAACAGCGGAGATAACGTGTATTTTAGACATTTTAGATATAACGTTTCTTTTTGGGAACAGAGCACGATCTTACGAAGAATCGGTCATGTTACATACATAATTCAGGGCCCACAGTTCAAACATAAGAGGCACCTGAACCAAATCAGTAAACGCTTCTACAAGGATCAAGAAGAACTACCGCAGGACGGCAGTGAGATGATTGAAACTGTGTATGACTGTTTTGACATACACCCTCCAAAAGGGATGTTAGAACCGAGACACTCCGGCAGAAAGAGAAAGCGCACAGACCCGTTGGTGATCTGCCCCAAAAGGAAGAAATACTGATTTTCACAACCGCGGAGATCAGCTTGGGAGGGGGGGTTGTGGGGGAATCACCCGCCAAATGGACTGTTCAATCCATTATATAAACCATAGACCTTTTGATCCCAGGTGTGGATTAAACGCCAGAGCAACCCTCGCCTGCTCGGTGACGTTTACTACTCTTTTCAGTTGTAACCTTTTTACGTTGTTGTTCCAGTAATACATTGTTTAAAATCTATTCCGTTGTTCTGTTTTCTTTGTGGCTTATTGCAAGCCATAACAATTTACAACTCCAAGGTAAGCGAAATAAGAAATTTAAATTCTTCAGCTTTATTAAATGCTGGAATTTTGCTCAACGTAAAGTTATCTTGTTTAGTTTTTATTCTCATATATTTAACGAAAGCGGCTGCTAAAATATAAATTAATTCAAAATATGATTATGTATCGAAAATGTTTTGGAAATCTCACCAGTTGATTTTTGCTGAAACCCATACGCTTTCTAAATGACGATTAGAGGAACATTATTTTAAGAAATCGATAATGTAAATACGATTTTGGTCCCGCATTTTCATCATTTTCTTATGCTGAAAATCTTTGTTTTTTTTCTTATTACTAGTTTACTTCACGCTTCTTCTTTTAAATGGTTCAAAATGTATGATAATATTAACTTATATTAGAGTTACATCGGGTTATATATTGAGGGAGTTAATCTGTGGTGCGCGTTTGAGGTACCTATTGTACTTGTAGTAGTATTAATCTGTTCGTCATGTATGTTTAAATACTTTGTGATAAATTTGGTCCAATTCTGCTACGTTGTCTTGGAGCTGATAAGTGATAAACGGACAAAATAGACGCAATTAAACAGAATGACCCCCCCAAAAAAAAAACACGGGCCCCAAATCTAATTAAGCCCCGTTTCTTAGTGTTTTATCCGAATGAAATGAAACTTTGGTCATAACTAGTTTATTATATTCAAAACATCACATCAAAACACTAGGGTCTTTGGCCTTTTTTCTCCGTTCTACAGTATATGTTCTAGATGACCTCCATTCAGCTTCTTTTTTTTGCCACCCTGTAATAGGAATGTGTTTTCAAAGTTTAGCAAATGAAAGTGATTAAGCAAGACTGCACAGAGTGGAATCTGGAGACAGCTGACCTACTTAACCATGAGTGGTGGAGAGTGAACTTGCGTGATATCAGAAAACGTCTGAGGTCTGACCAAAGGAAAAGTGACATTAAATGAATAGAAGCGTATATATATATATATATATATATATATATATATATATATATATATATATATATATATATATATATATATGATTGGATGAAGTACGTTAATGTAAAAGTAAAATAATGAGAATAAGAGAGAAATGAAATAGATTGAAAAAGAGTCAGAAATAGAGAAAGAGTTAAGGGGAGATAGGTAAGAAGTAAGGAAAAGATATGTGAAGAGTATGAGAAGAATAGATAAGAAGTAAGAAAGAGAAATAAGGAGTGATATAGAAAAAGAGCAATAGATCAATAAAGGGTAAGAGAGTAATAGAGAAGGATTAATCTATATATATAAAAAATTTAATTCTTGGTCGTTAGTTATTAATAGTCTAAATAACCACTGGGTAGATTGCTTTTGCATTTTGGTATAATATTTTTACCGTACCCATGCGTGTTTTTATATATCTCTTTTTAATTATAATATATTTAATTTTTCTTTAATAAATAGGTGGTTTTCTTGGTACCGATGTGGCCATTTTTTTATTTGGGGACATATATTTATCACCGCCTGCCGTCACGTGACATCACTAAAAGGAACTTTTGGTATCACCACGACAGGTCACGACCTTGCTTAATGTAAACAGAATGTGTTTACAATATTGGTAAATTTTAAATGGATTTAATCACGTCATTATTGATAATGTAACCATGTGCTTGAAATTAAATTTAAATTAACCACATGTGGTCGCTTTCCTCTCAAATATTCATCAAAATGGATAATAGCAGAAAATCGACCATTATGGATCATCTTTTTACTATTCAGGAAATTAAAGATTCAATTAGATTCCTATTTCAATCACGTAAATTACTTAGGGTGAAATGAGTTTAGGAATTTATATTAAAACCTAAATATTATTTTTACTTTATGAAAATAGCATTAATACACTAAGTTAGGTAAAATTTGTATAGAATGCTCTGCTTTACGGTTGTTGTAAAAATGGAACGGAAATTTAAATTTCGTTCCCTTTTAAATTCGGTACATTTTAACATTACGTCCAACTTGTCGTTCACATTCGATATGTTAACTTTAGTAGGTTTCCGGGTATGCTGACAAAGTTAGGGGCGTCTATTCCGAAAGCCGTTCTTTACAGGGGGAGGTTGGGAGTGTCTTTTCCGAGAGCTATTCTTAACATTGGTAGATTGGGGTGTTTATTTGTTGTAAACGTACCCAACAACCTATAAATGTCGACATTTCCAATGTGAACGGTAAGTTGGACTTATGTAAAAAATAACAGAAAGATGTACCAAACTGACTTTTTGCGATTAAAAATGAAATTATTTCCCTTTCGTTAATAACTTTCTTTTTTATATTTTGTGTTTTATATATATAAAGTACAATTGTTGAATTTTATTCTTTTGATTATATTCGTTTGAGGGGGCACAATTAAAAAAAGATTAAAACGGAGCGAAATTTAAGTTTCCGTTCTAGTTTTACAACAACCGTAAAATAGCGCATACGCAGGAAGTTTTATTGTAAGTTATAAACATCTAGATCTACTTACATTATATTAGAAACCGAGAGACCCATCAAAATCTGGTAGCTGAGTGTTAAATCTGCTTAAAATATTGGAAAAAAAGAAAAAAATAGAACCTCTCCCATACATACTGGCAATAATTTGGTTTCTTCCTTCTCTTGAATGTTTCCAATAAGAGGGATTGATTTACTAGGATTTGTATTAGAAGCTGAGCACTTATTAAAATTATTTAATTGCTTAATTTTTTGCATTTTGATTAAATTTGTTAGTTTGCAATCGCTGATAGCACACTCAAAAAATTGAACAAAAGACGAAATTAAAAAGATTGGTACTCATGCAGAATTTGACCAGCCCCCACCCCGGATTCCAATTATGGTTAGGGTTCGATCGGCAATCACCGGATTCAACCGAGCTTTGTTCAAATGTTGAAACACTAAATCAACATATTATTTATTTATTTGCATAATTAATTAATTAACGATGGGAATATTTTTTCTGTTTATTTTCTTAACATTTGTTGACAAAAAATAATTTGTACATTCTCTTGAAAAAAAAATCAAACCTTTCTCTACTTTCACCTTACTATTTACAGTGTTAATATAAAGCATTCATCTGTTCTTTTTATAATAAAAATTACGCTTTCAAAAAGAAACTTTTACTCCCAACTTTCTTTTTAAAAAAGAGTGCAAGTTTTCCTGAAAAAAAAAACTTTCACTTAACAATTTATGGTAAGAAATTCATCTTTTTGTGGGAAAAACAACTTTTATGGATAAAACAAATTGAAAATATAATAAAAGTAAATAAACATTACAAAATGCAATTGTTCTTGAGGAATGTGTTCCATTTTAACAAACTGAGCCACAGCAACGCGTGTCCAGGTACAGCTAGTAGATAGATAAGGACTGAGATAGAGTGCATATAAAAAAGGTAGAGTAAGAAGTGTGTGTGTGTGTGTGTGTGTGTGTGTGTGTGTGTGTGTGTGTGTGCATATATATAATAACCTGGGGCAATTCCATACTTCTTGTTTATTAAATTCTGATTTTTTA
>NC_136482.1:86720328-86722828 GCF_053919585.1 Euprymna scolopes
TTGCACAAATATTAAGTATTTTGTAGCCCCCCCCTCATATTTTGTATGTCTCTTTTTACCGAGCAAAATATGGAACCCCGTAGATAACCAAATGAACATTCAGTAAAACCGTATTTCATATTTAATATACAAAATGTTTATAATATTATTAATCGTTTAACTGTGTAAATCTTAAAACCTAACAAAATTATAACAAAGATTAATTATTAATTGCAGTTTGAAGAAGATAAACAAAGGTTTTAAAAAATCAGTAAGTCGCCTCTGCTTTTCTATATTTCGTGTAGTTAACACAAATCTGACGTCACGGAAACATGCGGTCTATTTTTCACAATCGGTTGGCAGTCCCTACATATCTATTATAATTAATTAAACATATATATATATATATATATATATATATATATATATATATATATATATATATATATATATATATAAGATAGTGACGCGCGAGCCCGCATCAGCCATAATGCTTGAAAGTAGAGCCCCCTCTTTACTTTTTAATCACTGAGTGAATAGACAGGTGGCCGTTAATTTAAAACGACAGTTTAAACTCGACCGGAACCAGCCTTGACACGAATTAACACCACACACACCTTCTTCCTCACACCTCTTAGTCTTGATGACGTATAAAAAAAAAAAAAAAAAAAAAAAAAAAAAACACGTGAAAACTAAATTATTATAAAAAGAAATTGAGTTTCCGCGCCATTGTACTGGAGGCATAGACACGAGGAAGTCGACGTTGCATCAATACGCTTATAAAAAATTTAGTCGACCCATCTAGGTAGACGCATAAAAGGACTGATTTTCAAATATCCACAGGAGAATTGAACATTGTGGATCTCGCTTACAGTGATGCGAAAAAGAAACGTCGATCTTCTGATCTATCACTGGATTACTTGATAGCGAAAGATAGACATATTATTGATATCAATAAGGAGAAGAAAAATGTGAATTTATGTCCCGACTATACAGATCGCCTACATTTCATATTCCTCTATTTCATTCCAAACCTTCTTCATCACCACCGGAAAGTGTCGCTGATTTAAGTAAATGTCTTTATGTTTTTACCGTTATTATTTTTTCTACGCTTCTTGAACTGAAAATGCATTTTTTGTTCTATGGCCGCATTTTTTTTTTTTTTCGGCCCTCCTATCAGCCCGTTAAGTCTTGCATGATAATTTTTAGGGGAAACCGAATATCTATATATCTATAAAAAGTGAACGTGGTTGGGCTTGTGTGTCTGTGGGTGTACATTTCCCTACGCAATAACTCTGTCAATTTTTAGTCTACAGACTCGAAATTTGATATGCAGGGTACTGAGATTTGGGAAAATCTATGTGATCTGTTTCTGCCAGGAAATTTGGCTGTTAAGGGGTCAAAGTTCAAGGATTTAACTTTTGAAAACTCTACCAAATTCCTTCCACTATTTTGGGTGTAAACACATGAAAATTTGTATACAGCTTCCTTGGAAATGGATCTAGCTTAATAACCTGATTAGAGCCCAAAACAATATATGTTAATGGGTCATAATAAGGATCAAAGTTAATGATTTAATTAGAGTCCTAAACAATAAATGATAAGAGGTCATAATAGGGGTCAAAGTTTTAAAAAGTTGACCGTTTTTTTTTGTTTTTTTTTTTGCTTAGCATACACCTCACACCCAGGCAACGCTGGGCACCCATGCTAGTATATCTATAAAAGTGAACGTGTTGGTGTGTGTGTCTGTGTGTGTACATTTCCCTACGCAATAACTCTGTCAATTTTCAGTCTACAGACTCGAAATTTTATATACAGGGTGCTGACATTTTGAAAAACCTTTGTAATCCATGTTTGGCCAAAAATTTGGCTGTTAAGAGGTCAGAGTTCAACGATTTAACCTTATGAGAACTCTACCAAACTCCTGCGCCAATTTTGGCTCTAAACACTTGTAATTTTAGATATAGGTTCCTTGGACATGGCTCTAACTTAATAATTTAATTAGAGCCCACAACAATAAATGTTAAGAGGTCATAATAGGGGTCTCTCTCTGCGGTCTCTACCAAATTACTCAGACAATTTCTGATCTAAACATTTGAAATTTTACATAAAGGGTATTCAGTGATAAGTCAAGCTTTTTAATCGGTTTGGGTCGAAAATCTAAGCTTCCGAGAGGTCAAAGTTCAAAAGATTTTACCTTTGCGGTGTCTAGTAAACTACTCACCGAATTTAGGTCTAATCATTTAAAATTTACACATAACGAGTATTCAGACAGGCGGCAAGCATTTTTATCTGTTTCTGGGCGAAAATTTGACTTCCAAAATGTCAAAGTTGAAAGAGTTGACTTTCGCCGATTCTACAAAATTTCTCCGCTAATTTGGGGTCTAAAGGCTTGAAATTCTAGATGTAGGTAACTTGGACATGGGTAAAACTTTATATTTTGATTTGATACCAAAATAATAATTTGAAAAGGGGTCAAAATTCCCATCCAATTTATAAAATATTTATCTCCGCAGTCTCT
>NC_136482.1:86730328-86795328 GCF_053919585.1 Euprymna scolopes
ATTAAAAATTGGAGTGTTAAAACCAGCAAGTTCTTAGACACCATGTACGAAGTCCGTCCAACACGGACTACGCAAGACATTTCAGAACGTTACTGCTTTTTTGAAATGCAATGTCATTTATATTAGGTTGAAGAGTTCTAATTTACGACGCTTCAAGAATCTTTAATTTTTTTACATTATTTTCCCGTTGTATAATTTTTGTGTTGTCAACGAGGACCTTTCTAACATTGGAGGGGGGACAGCTATGTTCTTTTTTTAAATGTTTGTAAATCGCGCTTGTGTCGTTAAGGTGCATAGTTATTCGCCGGGACAACGTTGTTGTTGTATGCCCAATGTATGTATTATTTTTGGAGTTACATTCTCCAATAGAGCATTTAAATTTATACACTACATTTGTTTGCTCCAACGTTTTTATCGCCGAAAATTGAAAAATTAAAAAAAAGAATTATAAGACAAAATGTCTCCGTTGTATTTAATAATATTTGCTTGAATATATATATATATATATATATATATATATATATATATATATATATATATATATATATATATATATATATATATATAAACAAACTTTATTTAAGACAAAAGAGCTTCCGTTTGATTAGATGTTTTTCTTATTTTTTATTTTTTATTAGACCTGTTTTATTTTTTTATTTTTCTGATGATCATTTTAGTGTGTGAATTGAAAGAATGGATATAAGTTCCATGTGTACTTTGACGTTAGATGTGGTGTTGCTTTTCGTCTTTTGAAGAAGACATCTACCAGAAGACTGTGTGAGTATTAGTGCAAGGAGGGCTGGGAGGTGTTTATATATAGTAGCAGCGGGGAATGCATGCGAGCTGTGAGTGCCCAGTGTGGGAGAGAAGGGTTGCCCAGTTTTGTGGTCAGGGCTGGATCAGATAAAAAGCGGTGAGTTATAATAGGCATTTTAGAGTGTTTTCATTGGATCGGAATGTGATTTTAAGGGCAGGTTTTAATGCATGTAGTTTTAAGTTTTTAATAACTTATTTTTGTGTTGCTGACAAGAATTTCTCTAAATTTGGCAGTTATGTTTTTTGTTTTTCTTTTGTAAATGATGTAACATTGCCCTTGATTCTGTATTATGAATAGTAAGACGACATGACAGGATAGGTGTATAACTGATTTAACCAACGTAACTATTAGTTGTATTGCTATTATAGGAGCTGCACTCTCCCAAGGGGAATTTGAACATATAGATGACAGTGGTTCATTCATTGTTTCATAAGATTATTTGTAAAATTTTAGAGCTTCAAATAATGTTATATAATTACACTGGTCAATAACAATATTTTGTCTGCGTTTTTGCAGCTGATCTGCTGAATCCAAACATCACATTGGTTTTGCTCAATCAGGTCAAGTTTTTTAGCTATGGCCACATGTCGTTTTTTATGTTTCTGTGCGCATGTGTGGAGCAGTTAAAAACAAATGGATGGGGATAAAATGACCTGTCAAATAATTTTTTTATTGGAAATGATTGTTTTAATAGCAAGAAGTATTCAGGTCCGATAATTCTGGGTGATTATGTCGAAAAGGAATCAATTTAAAGTTATCAAACCTTGATATCTTTCAAACATTGGTGTTCAGCATACACGAAAAAGCCTGGCCTGTGCGGGAGAAATTGGTAATTTGCAAAGAAAGGCACACCATCGACAGAATACTCTTCCCACTACTGAATATTAAGTTCGGCTTAATTAAGGAGTTCACCAAGGCTCTAGACAAGGATGGTAACTGCTTCACTTACTCATGCCAGGACTGACAATAAAGATGTTAAAACTGGCATATTTGACGGTTCTCAGACCCGGTAGTTCGTCAGAGATTCAGAGTTTGAAAACTCAATGAACGAAGTGAAACTGGAAGCGTGGAAAGTATTTGTTTTTGCAATGAAGAAATATTTTGGCAACAGCAAAGCCAGAAACAATGCAACATGCTGATTTTTTTCAGAAACCTGGACTACAACAAGAGTGTCATGATGCACTATCTATTTTCACATATGGATCAGTTTCCTGAGAACATGGGTTCAATGAGTGACGAGCAGGGGAAGAGATTTAATCAGGACCTAAAAGAGATAGACAACGTGTCAGAGTCGCTGGGATGCAGTCATAATGGCTGACTACTGTTGGAATCTGAAGAGAGACCTCCCTGCCCATAATTTCTAATATTACCTTCTAACTACCTTCTATTTCAGTACTTAATTTATATTTTTATCTCCTGATTGTTTTATTTAATGATAGCGTTTTCTCATCATAAATGTTTATTATATCTACCATGTTGATTGCATGAACAGATTAGGAAATTGTATTCATTATTAATTCGTGAGAGGTGAATCTATCACCATACGTTCCCTTTAAAAAAACACGGCAGTTTGACTTTTATTAAGTACAATACTTAATAGATTTTTTTTTTTTTTTTTTTTTTTAAAGGAGAGTAGAGAACGTTTTGTGGAAGCGTTGTCGGCAGCTCCCGTTACTCTCGCTTCTCTTTATTTGTCACTCAGTCCTCATTTTTTTAATGAGTGATTTTTCTGACAAAGGGAGAAGAAAAAGCTGTATTCTAGGTTGGCAGTATTTTGTATGAACAGTCGACAGGGATGGTCGAAATTTTCTGTTCTATGTCTATCCTTGTAGCCATGTCACTAGTAAGGGTGCTGGAGGTAAACGTTTTATCTGGGCTGACGTTATCCGCCTGAAAGTCAGGGACCCGAATCTTGGATTAACCACTAAGGAGGCTGTCCTATCAGCAGGCGCAAAGTACTGGGGCTGCTGTATTGCCATTTGGTGAATGGATTCTGGACCATGCAGTAGTCTCTGGTGGGGCCTCTCGATGCCATACTAGTGGGTAATTGTTACGGCTTTACCTTATCATGTGCTACAAAAAAAAATTACCTTATCATGTGCTACAAAAAAAAAAAATTCTTCGTTACTTTTCTCTATTTGTTTCCCCTCTCTGTCCTGCTCTAATCAAGTCTGACGACCTAGTCCACAAACTCCAAAATTCCATCATGACAAGTTTCAATAAAAAATACACGATTAAACCCGGATCTGAAACTTCCAACATAGATCCCCACTACCATGTCTCCTTCTCCAACATCAGGGGTCTACATTCTAACCTTCCAGAGGTTGAAGCCCAATTACAGGAGACTAAACCAAACCTTTTATTTTTAAGCGAAACTGGAATTGGACAGACTATTTCCCTAAATGAGTTCGTAATTAAAGGATACTCTAACCTGACTTCCAAATCTGACCCCCAAGATCGCTATGGGCATGGAATATGTGCCTATATAAAAGATGACTTTCCATGTGGTGGGGACATCTCCAGAAAAGATCCTTACCCTATATGTGCTTCCGAGTAGCACTAGCTCACACTGCGGCATTTATATTTACTCTCTATCACAACATAACAGCGGAGTTACTATCTTTAAAAGCATATCTGAAAAAATTGACCAAGTTCTATCAGCATATCCTTCAGCTAACATTCACGTATGTGGAGACTTCAATGTTCACAATGTGGAATGGTTGACCCACTCAAACAAGACCGATGATGAGGGGAGATTCTGTCATGATTTCTCCATTGCTTATGACTTCACTCAGATTGTTCACAAAACCACCGTGTGCCCGACAATGATGGCCAGTATGCAAGTTTACTAGACCTTTTTCTCACAACTTGCCCTTAACTATGTTCAGTTTTCGTTCTGTCTCCTCTTGGATCTTCCGACCACTCAGCTGTATCAATTAAGATAAAAATGAAATGTAATAAGTCCTCAGACGTACCTCTCCATCGTACAGTATATCGATACACTATGGCTGACTGGGATAGATTCCGTACATTTACATTGGATCTACCTCTGCGTTCCATGTTTAAAAAGAATGTGTCCTCTATAGTATCAGACCCGACAGAATGGTTAATTGTAGGCATAGACAATTACATACCCTCGAAAAAGTTCCAGGAAAAACCTAACAGCCAGCCATGGTTTCCTCCAGAATGTGCTGCTGCCATTGCGCACAGAAATCACTTTTTCCACTGCTTCTAATGTAATAGATGTATGGAAACTAAAGCCGCTTTCAGGACTGCCAACAACCATTGTAAGAAAGTAATAAAGAACGCAAGAGAGTTGTATGCTCAGTCCGTCAAGTCCAAAGTAGCTGAGCAGCGGCTTGGTTCCCACCAGTTTTGGCAAATAGCAAACAGAATCTTGAACAGAAGCGTGTGCTCTATCCCAACTATCATCAATGGACCTGAGGTAATCTCGTCAGCATCAGACAAAGCCAACCTCTTTGCCAAGAACTTTGCAGCCAATTCTACCCTTTGCGACCAAGGCCACCAACCCCCAATATTTCCTCTTGTATGATGTACAAATATCTGTATGTGATGTTGCCAAGCTAATCAAAAACTTTGATTCCAGTAAAGCAACTGGCCCTGACGGTATTCCAATTATAGTACTCAAAAAACTTCAACCAGAACTAGCACCCATACTTACAAAACTGTTTAAACGTTGTCTTAAGGAGAATTGCTTCCCATCACCCTGGAAAATCTCATCAGTATGCCCTGTATTTAAGAATTCAGGTGATCATTTATCCCGCTCTCAGTACAGGCCAGTAAGTCTCCTGTGCGTCATGAGTAAGTTGCTGGAATCTGTGTTAAATACAGAAGTAATCAACCATCTCAGCAAAAATAACCTTCTTAGTGACACACAATATGGTTTCCGTTCTGCTAGATCTACAGCAGATGTGCTTACAGTTATATCTCATAGGATTAGCAAATCTCTCGATGGAGGCAACCTTTCTAGAGCAATTGCTCTTGACATATCAAAGGCCTTTGATAGGGTATGGCATAAAGGTTTACTTCACAAGATCTCCAGCTATGGTATAGCTGGAAATGTCTTCTCAATTATTAAAGCATTTATTTCTGATAGGTCCATAAGAGTAGTAGTTGATGGGCAAAAATCAGAAGCTCACAGTATTAATGCTGGAGTCCCTCAGGGGTCCATCCTGGGCCCAACTCTTTTCCTGATCTACATTAATGATCTTCCAAATCACATCCTTACATCATTCGTAGACATTTATGCTGATGACACTACCATCTATGGTAGCACATCTAAGACAGTAAACGACCAAGTTCTCTCCGATTCTCTGTCCTCTGATCTTGATCACGTTTTACAATGGGGAAAGGAGTGGCTGGTTACTTTTAATGCATCTAAAACTAAGCTTCTATCTTTGCATCATCAACGCTCTGATTCCCATCTGGCATCAATTAAAATGAATGGCTCTCGTCTTGGGGAGGCCTCATTTTTGACAGGCTTCTGTGCTTGACCTTTACTCCTGATCTGAAATGGAACACGTACATCAAGTCTGTTGCCAAGGTCGCTGGAAAGATGGTGGGATCCTTCTACCACTCCAGAAGATATCTCACTACTGATGCAATTCTCTATCTATATAAGAGCCAGATACGTCCAAGGATGGAATACTGTTGCCACATCTGGGCAGGAGCTGCTAGAAAAGACTTGTCCTGCCTTGATAGGGTTAAAAATAGACTTCGTGGCCTGGTGGGAGATGTCCTTTTCTCTTCGCTGCAACCTCTATCTCACAGAAGAGATGTTGCGATTTTGTCTCTGCTTTATCGTTATTTTCATGGAAAGTGTTCGACTGAGCTTCAATCTATGGTCCCCCCTCACCAAACTTTCACAAGAAACACTAGACTAGCTGAAAACATTATCAATAATTTTCCCCACTCTTTATCTGTGCCTAAACCTAAGCGTAGATTCTATAATCAAAGCTTCTTTCTTAGAACTGCACTCCTGTGGAATCGTCTTCCGTTTTCCTGCTTTCCAGCTGTCTATAATATGGTTGTCTTCAAGTCCAACGTGAACAAGTTTCTGATGAGCCGTTCCACTTGAGTTAACAAATTTACCGAACTTCCATTACTATCGATTACTATATTGTCCTTTTGACTACTCTACACTCTTTAACCCTTATCCTTGAGTGGCCTATCGGCCTTGATAATTGGTGACACCTATGTAAACAAAAAAAGGAAAAAAAAGCCTCCTAGGAGATTGGAAAAACGAAAGTTCAAGCCCTGAAGTTGGAACAATGTGAAAGTAACATGCAATTTACATGCACTTACCTTTATCAATGTCTACCATACAGTAATCAATATATGTTGTTGTAAAACATTTTTTCTTTAAAAACACATTTAGCATGATATAAAAATCAGCTGATAATTCCACCAAAATGTAATCGATTTTGTCACAAAATCTGTTTGTTTTTTTTCAAATCAACTTAGCATAAAAACTTGACCTGACAGACAGAAATGGATGCCGTTTCTTGGTTAGCAAAACATACCTTAAATCAGTTGTAGAAATTTAGATAACATTCAGAAAGTAAAAAAATTGTTGTATATATATATATATATACACTGCGTATCAAATTATTAACGAGTTTACATTTTTTTAAATATTAAAGGAACGAGTGAATAAAAACCCATGAAACTTTGAGAAAGTACTTACAATACTATTCAGCTACTCCAGTCAAAAAAATAAAAGTATTTAAAGCAGTATTAGCGAAACTATAACAGACTACAAGACCATATGTTGATTTCAGTGTGTCAAGTTATTAACGAGGCTGAGAAAAACACAATATACCCATAACTTGCTTATTGAAATAATTTTGTAAACATTAAATGAACTAGGAAAAATGCTTAGAACACAAAAACTACATAGCAATTTCTACATTGACATAATTAGTAGGGGATATGCGATCCTTTTTTATGAGTTACTTGTAATAGATGTTGGTCCACAGAATTTGTCAAATTTGTGATTTCATCAACAGTTATTCCTCGCGATACCTCTTGGAGAGCATCCCACAACTCATCTTTGTCCTTAATTTGGCTTCTACTTGCATAGAGGCGTCACTTCATGATACTACAAAGGTTCTCGATTGGGTTCAAATCTGGTGAATTCGCAGGCCACTTCATCTTCCGTAGTCCAGAGAACCTCAGTTGTTGCAAATACACTTTGCTTTTGTTTGCTGCATGCGAGGGAGCAGTATCCTGCATAAAAATAATAGTTCTTCTGAACATCCATCTTGCTTCTTCAACCATGGTTCAAATTGCTCCTTCAGAAAAGCTATGTAAGCATTTGATGTCATTTTTACGCCTTCTGGGACTCTCCATGGGCCAACTAAAGTACCTCCGATAATTCGAACCCAAATTATTATCCCACCACCACCTAGTTGGACTTTTAAACGCTGATGGCAATGTCATCCATCAAGGACCCATCTCTTGCTCCACCTATCTGAGCTATCAAGAGTGACACGCACTTCATCCGTGAACAAAACTTTGGAAAATCCGTTGTTATGCTGTCCTCTGCCCATTTCAATCGGTTTTGTATGTGATGTTGCTTTAATGGAGGCTTTGTCACAGGCTTAACATACTTTGCCACTTTCATAGAAGGTGACATTGAGTACTTTTTGAAACATTCTTCAATCCGGCTTGGTCAAATACTTATCAATTTATTTATTGCGGACTATTATTCTCATCTTTTATTAGGTGTTGTTTCAGGACGTTTCGGCCAACTATTCCTCTGGCCTTCGTCAGGTGGTAACCGCGACGGATCTCCTAACTGCATTCTCAGCAATCACTACCATCCGTAGTTGTTATCGTCTCACCACGTTTTGGTCAACTAAGCCTCTAGCCGGTCTTGGGTAGGATTGAAACTGCGATCTTCAGACAATGCTCATCTGAAACTGTAGAGGTTCAACGTCTCTATCAACTGCGTGGCGCAGTTGATAGAGACGTTGAATATCTACGGATTAAGCCGGGCATTGTTCAAATGTTAAAACACTAAATCAACATTTTATTTGCTTTTTTAGCATAATTAATTAATGATGGGGGTATTTTTCTGTTTATTTTCTTTACATCTGTTGATAAAAAATGAGATGTACATTCTTTTGAAAAAAAAAATCCCTCTACTTTCACCTATTTACAGTTTTTATATAAAACATTCATCTTTTTTAAAAATAAAAATTCTGTTTTCAAAAATGTGATTTGTTAAATGAAAAAAAATCAAAATTAATTAAAAAATTATGCAAATTTGACGTTTTACAAATGTTCATAGATTATCTGTATTTGTTCAAAAAAGTGATGAAAGATTAGTAAAGAGTACAGAAAGTTGAGAGAAAAGGGGAAAACTGAACATTTAGACAAACAAAAAATATCGTCTAATGATCTGTAAGGTTCAAATTTTATTAAAGTCTCTGAAATTGTTTACTTACGTAAATGATGGTTCCTATTTTTATTTAACGTATCATTTTTAACTGTTTTTAACATTAGAAACGAACATATATTTCTATTTGAATCATTTATTTCCTGAGAAAATAATAACGTTTATTTACATCTTTGACAAAGCATTAAGAACAATGGGGAAAAGAAGTGTGATAGATTGATATAGACGAAGAAGGGAAATAATTTCTAGTTGCAGTATTTTTTCCTTAGTAGAAACATCGTTAAGATATATAATTATGATATTCATTACGCTTTCCTGGTAATAATATTGAGGTAAAAGGTAATTTTTTTAAATGACTTTTGCGTCCTACTTTATTGTTCCTCCCTTGCTTTTTGCGTTTTTTCTTGATTAAATATTCACGAATTCAATCAAATTCTTGCAAATACAGTTCTTAACCAAAACAAAAGACTACAAGAGAAATATTATATTAGGTTGACTGAAAATCTTGTGCAACGTGTAAAAATAAATCATTTATTATGCATGAAATGTATTTTTTAAAAATAACTATTCTTACAAATAAAGATCGTCACTGTGTACGACCTTCTCTGATTTAATCAAAGTATCAATCCTTCAGATTGGAATCGAAAAACTCCTGCAATTTTTTTCAATTTTGATTATTTGGATTATTCTGATTCATGTTCTCATCTTCAATGTGATTCACACAACGTTTCCGCCGATGTGACCTACGACCTTCTTCAAACATATCTTGTCAAATCAAGAATCTTTCTATCGATCTCGGAAATATGTACGAAATTATGAATGGAGCCGTTCATTTAATTCATGGGAGTAGCATGTTCTCGTTCCTCCCAGCCATAAATGGGTAGAAGTCCTAAGTAATTAAAATTGTATTTTTAGCATCATCTGAACAAAGGATTGAACCTTTAACCTCCAGAAGAGTTTCACTTACACCTATATTTTATCTAGTACTTTATCCGTTATGCCACGGGTCCTTGCGGATTTCTCAACTCAAGCAACTGATTGAAATTAATTAGCCTTCATAATGTGCTACATTGGTGGGTATAGATCACAGTTAGATGGAAAAACGTCAGAAATATATGGATGGGTGTTTAGTTTGAAGTTAATTTGTCTGAAAGTATGTGAGGATGAAAAAAATCACTTGTTAAAGTTGGCCGTATCTGGATACACTTATCGGGACTTACCAGTTCAACAAATTTAAAAAGATGCCCCAGATACCTCCAAATTCAAGTTCCGAAAGCCCTTCTACAATTAAAAAATAAAAAAAAAACATTGACCCAGTTGAGACATGGAAGAAGGAATGGAGAAACAATACTCCTAAAGGAGAGGACATCATTGAAGACCCAACTTTGTGCCTCTGAAGTTTTAGTGGTATAGAGATCTAACTCATACTATTACTATTAGAATTGAATATTGAATGAGAAAACAGTCACTATCTTCCATGAAACACCAGGCATCTCCACTAAAATATGAATCAACTTTATTTAAATATAACACTGGAATATAAAGAGACTTGCTAGATCGGCTAGCTTTTGTTACAAACAGAATGTAGTATCCTGGAGTTCTATCTTGTCTGGATGGTTAAGGTACAGAATTAGAACAAGACAAGAGGGACGTCGTCACTTGATGAAATCTACTTGAGAACTGATTTTTATTTTCCTGCTAACAAGGTGAACAGAAATCTGTAGGTTTCGAGTGTGCATATTAGTGATACGTAATTCATGCCTGTATCAATAGACCCACTGAATTACACTGGACATAGCATAAAATACTGCACGTACATATAAAAAAATAGATCGCTTGTGTAACTGCTACAGATGCAGCAGAACTTCCGCACATTTTAAATCTTCTTAATAGTCTTTTAGTTTTCGCTTTTACATTGTCTTCATGAAAGTGTTTGAGCTTGAAAAATCCACGGGTTCTTTTTTACCCTAAGCAAGTTACTTGTAGTAAGGCTCAGAATTGATAAAATAGCCCTTTAACAAATGTTCAAAGTGCAAGATTCTTTCAAAGTCTAATTAAATAGAAATCATTTTCTTTATCACAAAAACATTTTTTCTCGCTCTAGTAATTTACTATTTTAAAGAGAAGACACAATAAGAAACAAGCCGAGCATGCATGGTTCCCCTCCACAATTGAAAAATTTACTTTCACTGTGACGAATGTCTGTGCATGTTTTTTTTAAGTCCAAAGTGCGGTTATTGAGAAAAAGTGCGAACAAATGAATGAAAAATTTGAGGGCAATTTTTCCCCTTTAACGGCCCCTAGGGAGGAAACCTGAGTTATCCTGGAAAAATCCGCTCTGGCAAAACTTTACTTTCACCATGACTAATTCATGCGCAAAATTTGTCCAAAGATTCATGCCGTGGTTATTGAGAAAAGTGTTAACAAATGAATGGATGAACAATTTGAGGGCAATTTTACCCCTACACTTGCCCCTGGGGGAGGGGGAAACCAGAGTAATCCCGAAAAATCTGTTCTGGTAAAAACTTACTTTGAATATGATGTGCAAAATTTCAAAAGAATCCAAGGGATAGCTATTGAGAAAAATGCAAACAAATGGACGAATGGGAGTGAATTTCTAGGTCTAATCTCTATTTTGCCAGGGACCAATAAACAGTGAAAGCAGTTACTTTTCTCATACAAACTTGTGTAAGAGTGAAATACACCCCGTGCCAGAATTATATGCAAATCAATATTTTTGTTCTAACTCCGATAGTTTTCAATGAAAATTTGTGAAATTTAGCACGTTATATAGCAACACTTATCACAAGCACAGATCTAAAATTTTAAGCTAATCTGCACAGTAATAAACAATTGGCAGCCATTTTGGTGATTTGCATTTTTTTTTCAATGTGCCAACTTTATATGCAAACCAATGCTAAAATATGGTGAAGTGCTAAAAAATTATTGAAACATTGATTATTCTAGGAATTTTTAAATTAAGAACAACCATAATAAAGAACAAGCAACTTCAATATGATTTCATAGTCCAATAAATATCTTATATAATTGCCATTTTTATTGATAAGAGCAAAAAGCCTTTGGTCCATTGAAGATGTAAAACTTTCGAATAGCATTCCAGAGGTCATCCTCGGAGTTTTACTCCCTTCCTCCGGAGTAAATATTTTGTTTCAAGATGCTCCACAGATTTTCGATGGGATTTAAATCTGAAGAACAGGCTTGCCATCGCATTATTTTCCCATGTCTGGCAAAAACTCTCTCCAAATATTCAGTGGCTACCCTTGCAGAATGAGACGGTGCATTATCATGTATGAATACCATCTTTTTTCCGGAATGCCAAATTCTTCTTCTTTTGCCAGGGTTCCAAGTGTTTCTTAATGAAGTCAATGCAGAGTTTGGTGGTAATGTTCGCTCCATCTGTGACTCTGAATGGTCCTACCAGCCCATTGCCAATGATTGCAGCTCAGAACATCACACCACCACCTCCTTCTTGATGCTTGATTCTTTGGGGACGTAGACCCTCATTATGGTACCATCCTCCACTCCACCCATCTGGTCCATCAAGGGTCGCTCGATACTCATCAGTGAACAAAACAGTTTGAAAATTCACCTTAATGTGAGGTCTTGCCCACTCCATCCTCTTTTTCTTGTGGATATCCTTCAATTGAGGGTGGACCTCTGGGTTTCCAAATTTTGTAATCGTCCTCAGGATACGGCAACAAGTTGATTTGAGCACATCAGGAACACTAGCTTTTTCAAAAACTTGTTTACTCGTTTCAAGTGTGTTATAACGCACTTCTCTCTTGATCTTGCTCGTTGTTTGACGTGACAGATGTGATTTCTTACGAATTTTCCCCGTTGTCAACACGTCCATTTCAAAGTTGAAGGTTAGTACAATATTTTTTTATTGTATGATGATCACACTGTAATTCTTTGGCAATTTCTAAGGTGGAAATCTTATTATGGAACCTGTTAACAATTTTAGACTTCTCAGCTTGACTTAAAACACCTTTACGTCCCATCTTGCATATAAAGTTGGCACGTTGGAAAAACTGCAAGTCACCAAAACGGCTGCCGCTTGCTCGCTATTGCGCAGATCAGCTTAAAATTTTATATCTGCGCATGCATTAGTGTTGCCATATAATTTTCATTGAAAACTATCGGAGTTAGAACAAAAATATCGATTTGCATATAATTCTGGCACGGGGTGTACATTCTATGATATTGTTGCCACATCTTGGGAGGTGCTATTCACAGCACTCTTTATCACTTTGACAAAATCGACATCACAATCTAGTGGAGAATTATCTCTTCTCTTTCTTACGTTTCTTTTATACCAGAATGGATATTACTAGTCTTTCTTTAATCTATTGTTACTTTATTGGTAGGCACTCGATTGATCTCCAATCTTATGTTCTCCCCTGTAAAACATACACAGTAAGAACGTATCTCATTAAAACTACTGCTATTTATGTGTGTTAAAGCCAAACGGAATTCCCATGAATAGTTTCTTTCAGAAAATTTACCATCTATGGAACATGATGCACTAGGACTGCTTCCCTACTTATTACAACATGGTCACCTTCCAGTTGAATGTTACAAAATACTCACGAAGTCATCCTCTTAAATAATCAAATTCTGACCCATTATTACCCATCTTCTCATCGCATTGTTCATCATCCAAATGACAATATCATTAACCCTTATCTGATTTTAGCATTAGTAACTTTTGATTAATTAATATATAAAAAATAAGTGACCTTGTGTCATTTGGAGGCACTCATGTGTTTTTGTTTAGGGAGAACTCTTAGAAAAATGTTTGTCTCAACTAATCACTAAATGTTTAACTAAAAACTTACTTGCAAAAAAAAAAAACTAGCAAAATTAGTAAAAATCAGTTAACATTCGATTCATTGATGGGGTGAATAAATCGCCTATCCCTACATTATAATCGAGAGCTGTAGTTGCAGAAAGAAGATTGGTTTAAATTTTGGATTTTCAAATTACAGATTTGTGACCTGCGATGAATAGGATGATGACAAGAGAATATTCTTATCATTGTTTTGACTCTCGAGTATATATCCGACACAGTTAGACATAGTTAATCAATCGAGAACCACATCGCTCTATATAAAAACATACAAAATATTTGAGAGTCCAAATAATGAAAAGAATATTCTCTTGTCATAGCCCTAGTGATGAACAGATACAAGAACTCTTCAGTTCAGTTACATGATCTGTCCAGTGTATCAAATTAGGCACAAGAATTATGCATTGCAATATGAGAAATTCAAGGTTAACAAAAACAAACTATTAACGAGTATAAATCAGAGTAGAGATATAAAATCAACGTTTGAATTGGAGAACGGTTGTAAATTACATTTAAAAAAACTGTATTCGTGAAAATTGACTTAGGTGTTTTTAAGGGATTTTTTTTTAAAGCCAGCAACATCTGCATTCAGTTGAGAAAGATAAGAACCAGCGATCAGATAGGCAACTTTACAATCTCCGTATCTCGTTCAGCTGACAAGTGAACACTGATTTCATTTTTTGCCCTTTTCCATTCTTCAATAAAGTAGTAAGATAATGTTATGTTACCTTCTTTGTTAGTGGTTATCTCCTTTGACTGATAACTTTCCTGTTAAAATTATCTCCTTTTACAAAACTCTGTTAAACTAAGTTTGATATATCAGTGTTCATTTAATCCTTTGTCTGGATTCAGCTTAAATAAAAATTGTCTTTTGTCTTTTTGCTGATAATTTCGAATGAAACTGTTGGCTTTAAAGCAATAGAAAATCATGACAGATTTTGACATACATATTTTGTATTCGCCACCAAAGCCAAAGTGTATTCACACTTCACATCTTCAATTGTTTAGAACATTGTTACAGAAAGAATCATATTGTGACGTTCTGCAATTATAGTACTAAACGATGGTTTCACTTTTATAGTTACTCAGAGATTTTAATTTATCCAGTTCGTGACATCACTATTAAGCTCACAAGCATTGTTATGGAAATCTTTATCGAGCTCCAAACTCGATGAACCAGATTCTAAATATCTGGTCACTTTTCATTTCTTTGCAGTTTGAATTTATAATAAAAATCACAGAATATCTAGTTGCAGCATCCATTAAGTTAAGTAGCCACATTTTTTATCATTGTGGATTTCTTCAAAAAAAATTCATCAACAGTTCGCCGAAGTAAAGCTTTGCTATACTTGCAAGTGTACACTCGTTTTCAGCTATATATCATAATTTTCTTTGCTATTCACAAGTCCTCAACCAAATATCATAATTCTCTATCTTCGAATTCATTCTCTTTTAAGGAGTTGTGCTACCATATCTAGCATGCATTGTTCAGTCGTGTTTTTTTTTTCAATAAAGCAATCATTTTTTTTTTTTTACAAAGGAGTCATCGCTTATCAAGGCCCAGAGGCCACTCGAGGATAAGGGTTAATGGGTATACATTAGTCAATGGGATTATACCGTAGTAGTCATACATGTGGAAATTTTGTAAATTGAATTACTTAGGGGGACGGTTCATCAAGAACTTGTTTACGTTGGACTTGAAAACAATCAAATTGTAGTCAGCTGGAAAGCAAGCAAACTGAAAACAGTTTCACAGGCGTGCAGTTTTAAGAAAGAAGCTTTGTTCATGAAATCTACGTTTAGGTTTAGGCACAGTTAAAGAGTGGGGGAAATTATTGACTGTGGTTTTGGCTAGACTAGTGTTTTTCCTGAAAGTTTGGCAAGAGGGGAACCATAGATTGAACCTCAGACGAGCACTTACCATGAAAATAATGATAAAGCAGAGACAGGCTCGTAACGTCTATTCTGTGGGAAAGAGGTTGCATGGAAGAGAAAATGGCACTCCCCACTAAACTACGAAGTCTATTTTGAACTCTGTAGCTCCTGCTCAGATGTGGCAACAGTACTCCATCATTGGCCGTACCTGGCTTTTATATAGGTATATAGGTAGAGAATTGCATCAGCAGGTAGATATCCACTGGAGCAGTAGAAGGATCCTACCATTTTTTTCAGCAGCCTTGGCAACGGATTTGATGTACGTGTTCCATTTCAGATCAGAAGTAAAGGTCAATCCCAGAAGCTTGTCAAAACATGAAGCCTCCCCAAGACGAGAGCAATTCATTTCAATTGATGCCAGACTAGAATCAGAGTGGTGATGATGTAAAGATACAAGCTTGGTTTTAGATGCATTAAAAGTAACCAGCCACCACTTTCCTCATTGTACCACATGCTCGATATCAGAGGAGAGAGAGTCAGAGAAATTTTGTCATTTACAGCCTGTGATGTGTTGCCATAGATGGTAGTGTCGTCAGCATAAATGTCAACAAATGATCTTAGGATGTTATTTGGAAGATCATTGATATAGATTAAGAGGAGAGTTGGGCCCATGATGGACCTCTGAGAGACTCCAGCATTAATACTGTCAGCTTCTGATTTCTGCCCACCAAGCACTATTCTTATGAACCTATCCGACAGTGATGATATAATAATTAAGAAAACATTTCCAGCTATACCATAGCTGGAAATCTTGTGAAGTATACCTTTATGCCATAACCTATCAAAGGCCTTTGATATGTCAAGAGCAATTGCCCTAGAAAGGAAGCCTCCATCAAGAGATTCACTAATTCTATGAGATATAACCGTTAGGATATCCGCAGTAGATCTAGCAGAACAGAAACCATATTACATGTCACTAAGAAGATTAGTTTTGCTGAGGTTGTTGACTACTTCTCTATTTAACACAGACTCCAGCAATTTACTGCACAGGAGACTAATTGGTCTGTACTGAGAGGAAAATGACCGATTAAATGCAGGGCGTACTGACGAGGTTCTCCAAGGTTTTGGGAAGCAGTTCTCCTTAAGACAATGCTTAAACAGCTTTGTAAGTATAGGAGTTAGTTTTGGTTGAAGCTTTTTTATCATTATAATTGGAATGCTGTCAGGGCCAGTTGCTTTACTGGAATCAAGGTTTTTGATTAGCTTGGCAACATCATGCACATATATTTGTATGTCACATAGCATGCTTTCTGATAAAGGCAGAAATAAGAGGGGGGTGACGGCCTTGGTCACATAGGGTAGAATTAGCTGCAAAGTTCTTGGCAAAGAGTTTGACTTTGTCTGCTGCTGACAAAATGACCTCAGGTCCTTTGATGATGGTTGGGATAAAGGACACGCTTCTGTTCAGGACCCTATTTGCCATTTGCCAAAACTGCTGGAAACCAAGCTGCTGCTCAGCTACTTTGGGTTTAACAGACTGAGCATACTACTCTCTTGCATTTTTTATTACTCTTTTACAGTGGTTGCTGGCAGTCCTGAAAGCGGCTTTAGTCTCAGTACATCTATTATGTTGGAAGCAATGGAAAAAGTAATTTCTGTGCAGAATGGCAGCAGCACATTCTGGAGAGAACCACGGTTGCCTGTTAGGTTTTTGCTGGAATATTTTGGAGGGTATAAAGCGGTCTATACCTATAATTAACCATTCCATCAGGTGTGATACTATAGAGGACAGATTATTTTTAAAAATGGAACCCAGAGGTAGATCTGATATAAATGTTCAAATACTATCTGAGTCAGTCATAGAGTATTGATACACTGTACGATGAAGAGGTATGTCTGAGAACTTAGTACATTTTGTTTTTATCTTAGCTGATACAACCAAGTGGTCGGAAGATTCAAATGGTGATAGAACAGAAGATGAACATAGCTCAGGACTTGCTGTAAGGACAAGGTTTAGGAGACTTGCATACTGACTGTCAGTATCGGGCAGACGGGTGGGTCCATGAACAATCTGAGTGAGGTCATAAGCAATAGAGAAATCGTGACAGAACCTCCCCTCATAATCCAACAGAAGACAGAGTACCACATTAAATGTTGGTAAATGTAGGTGACACTAATGCCCGATCAACGTACATTTAGCTTCAGCATATCTAATAGGACTCCACCCAATTCTCAATTGGTTAAGATTAAAAAGTGTTGGGTTTACAGAAGAGGACACTCAGTTTTGTTGCTCATTTTTATCCAGCAGCGGGGAGCCCAAAAAATAGGAGCTTATTTGAAAATAATGTTGCAAAACGTGTTGAATTTTTCAACATGTTATTTTAAGATCCACATGGAACGGCGAAATTGTTGCTTCGCGAGGGAATGAAGAAAAAAATTGTTATCACACACAGCAGCACAATCCCGAACAATTTTGGTTATGCAACCTGACACGATCTGTCAATACTAACCCTAACTCCTCCATTGATTTGACATGGCATGATCCCGAACAACTCTGTCAATGCAAACTCAAACTCTTCCAACAATTCAGCATGATATGATCCCAGATAGCTGTGTCGATTCAAACCAAAATACTTCTGATGATTCGACATAACATAATCCCAAACAACTCGATTGATCAAACACAAACACCCCTATTTTTGCCGTAGATAGGCAAAACTTAGATATGAGAATATAATTCTTGAACACCTCCATGCATACTCATAACAGTTCTTTTATTAAGTCGAAGCAGGGACCACCCTAAAAGCAAGTGAAGCTAGTATACTCCTTGAAATGAGTTTGACTTAGAACTGAAAAGATTAACGTGAACATCTTCAAACTCCTGTCGAGGAAGGTAATACTTTGTTAGATTGAGACATAACATCTTATTACTTGAAAAAAATAATAAAAGTCACGTGATGTAAGGAGCTATGACTGAAGTGGTAGAATGATCCAACCATTTTTCCAGCGACCTTGGTAACAGATTTGATGTACATGATCCATTTTAGATCAGCAGTGAAGGTCAGACCCAAAAGCTTGTCAACAGATGGTGCTTCCCCAAGACAAGAGCCATTCATTTCAACTGGAGCCAGATTGGGGTCAGAGCGTTGATGATGGAAAAAGAGAAGCTTGGTTTTACATGTAATAAAATTAATGAGACACCTTTTTCCCCATTGTATCATGTGTTCAAGACCATAAGAAAGAGAATTAGAGAAACCTTGGTAACTTCCGTCTTTTGAAGTATTGCTGTAGATGCATAAATATCTATGAATGATCTAAGAATGTGATTTGGGAAATGAATACCAGGAAGAGAGTTAGACTCAAGATGGAAATCTGAAGGACGCCAGTGTTCATACTGTGCGCTTTTGAATTCTCCTGATAAGCCACTACTCTTTTAAACCTACCAGAGAGAAAAGAATAATAATTGAGAGGACATTTCCAGCAATTCCATAGCTGAAAATTGTGTGACGTAGACCTTTATGCCATAATCAATCAAAAGGGTTTTATATATCAAAAGCAATTGCTATAGAAAGGAAACCCCCAGTGAGAAAATCACTAATCCTGTGTGATATTCCTGTTAGCACATCAGCTGTAGATCTAGCAGAACGGAAATCATATTGCATGTCACTTAGGTTATATTTGCTGAGGTGGTTGACCATTTCTCTATTCAACACAGATTCCAACAGCTTACTCATGACACACAAGAAACTGATTGGTTTGTACTGAGAGGGAGATGACCGATCTCCTGAACTTTTTAATATAGAGCAGGCTTATGAGATTTTCTAAGTTGTTTGGGAGGATTTCTCATCAGGCAACGTATAAATAAATTTGTAAGTATAGGAGCTAGTTGCAGTTGAAACTTTACTGGAATCAAGGTTTTTGAAAAACCTAGCAACAACACACACCAAAACTTGTATATTCTATAGTGTGTTTTCAGTCACAGGAGGGGATATAGTGGAAAGGCAGCCCTGATTGCAGAGGGTAGAATTTGTTGCAAAATTCTTAGCAAGGAGTTTGACTTTCTCATGTGTTGACGGAATTATCTCAGGTCAATTGATGGTGGTTAGGATAGAGGGCATGCCCTCTGTTCAGGACATTGTTTGTTATTTGCCAAAACTCTTGAGAACCAAGCCTCTGCTCAGTTACTTTGGACTTGACGGACTGGGCATACGACTTTCTCGCATACTTTATTACTCTTTTACAGTAACTGCTGGCAGAACTAAAGGCGGCTTTAGTACTAGGACATTTCGTTGAAAGCAATGGAAAAGTGGTTTCTGTGTTCAATGGAAGCAGCACATACTCCTGGCTCTTAAGTTTTTGCTGGGATTTCTTGGAGTATATGAAGCGGTCTATACTGACAGTTAACTATTCAGTTAGGTCTGATACTATAGCATGGAATGCAGAGGTATATTTGATATAAATGTTCGGAGACTATCTCAGCCAGCCATAGAATATTGGTACACTCTACGATGAAGACGTACATATGAGCACTTATTACATTTGTTTTATTTTAACTGAGACATTCAACTGGCTGAAAGATCTCAGTAAAGATAGAAAGGATTAATTTGATGTTTATTTTATAGGGGTTAATCCAAGGTTCTTGTCCCTCACTATCATGTTCTGGTCTCTGACTTTTCTCATGTTCTGGTCCCTGACTATCAGATAACGTCAGCCCAGGTAAAACGTTTACTTCCAGCACCCTTATTAGTGACATCGCCACAAGGATGGAGATAGACAGTGAAAAATTAAGACAACTGAAGCAACTGCTCAGGAGAATTACTGCTGACCTATTATATAAATGATATATGAAATGAAAAATATCTGGCTTAACCTACTTTAATAAGTAGGATACTGTCATTGCTAAAAAGTAGAAATTAATGCACTTCATGTTTTGTATGATGTGATTTTAGTGTTTTTTGTATATTATTAATTGAAAATAAATGTGTAAATTGTACTTGGTTTTTGTTTAGTTTATTATTTATTCTGATAATAGATATGTTTTGGATATACGTGCAATAGAATTATGGTATTAATTAAACTCTCTAATCCCTGACATACTTAAATCCAATAAACGGATAAATCTGATGCTTACTTTTAAATGAATGATTTTGTAATATGGTATAAGGAATCGAATTGTGTTTGACATTGACGCTTTTATACGAATTTTTATTATTATATTTCAAATCGGACATTTTTCTAAGAGCTTTCCTTAAAGTTTTAATTTCCTGTCCATATTTAATCTGCTACTTTTATTGCCACGTTAGTCAACCAATTAATCTTTCTGTGCCCATTTCTGCTTTCACTGAACTTTCTGAAAAAGCGCATTGGTTCTCTTGTATCTGGTTGCCATGCTTCTCCATGAATTCTCACTATATCTGCCTGGAAATTCTTCTTCCATTGTTCTGAAATATTTCATATTGTCATCTTTTCAGTCCACCGGTCATTGAATACTCTCTCACCGTTTCCTATGATTATTTATAGGCATTATAAGCACTTAATTTTCCCTCGATGTTTGTGTTAATTGTTGGTGGCCTTGAGTTAGAACGTTAGCCTATGAAGTCGAAGGTGACTTTGAGACTAGGTCCCACTCTCTCTCTCGACCAGCAGTAATTATTACTTCCTTCTTTATTTAGTAAGCATGAAACACTAGAGTCTGTAGCTATAAAAGTAATTAATATTTTTAAAATATACCGCACACACACACACACACACACACACACACACACACACACACACACGTATCTATTGATGTTCCTGTGTATTTCGCCTTGTTGATTGAACGTAATCCAGAATATTAAGTTGTTTTTGTTTTTTTCGGACATGAACTATTTTAATAGTTTCTGTAGATATTACGTTATTCAAAATGATAAAGTGCGTCCCAACGTATGGAAGCAGTTCATTTATTTTTTCAGTTTTAACCTGTCTCGGTTTTCTCCTACCATTCTACATTCTAAAGACATAGAATCACCTGACTTTTTTTCAGAGAAAATTACAATTTCTTTGCTTTATTTTGTTTCCTTCACTTCTTATCTGAAAATTTCCATTTATTTTCCTAATTTTTCATCCTATTGATATCTTTCATCTCTATTGAAGCTTCCTCTTAATTCTGTCAGTTCAAGGTCAAACATGGATGAATTGAAACATTCAATAACAATGTCGTTACATCTCTGATTTGTGATCATATACTTTCAAACGAAGAGACATGTTAGCATCTTCACTAGAGATGTGCAATGATTACACATTTTCTGTTCTATTCTTCTGAGATTTTTCTATCTTCTTCTTCTTCTATCTAGCAATCAATCAATCAATCTATCTATCTATATTAATAAAATCTGAACGGTTTTTCTCCTATAACTTTCAACATTATAGGAAAATAAGAAAACACCTCCTGGACACAACGGTTACGTTTACCACTTACAGTTACTGCTAAAGCATGTTCCTAATATAGAGTACATACATTTTGTCCTCGTTTTAATTTTTTTTTATCTTGATATGTGTACACTCTCAAATACGTAATCCCACTGAGAGAGTAGCTAAGTACCCTGATGTAATTCAGTCTTCTTCGGCAACCTAAAATCATTGCTTAATTTTATTCATAGATTAACTTCTTCACATGTAGCTGATTAATTATCTGATATTCTACATATTTTTATTTGCTACATAATATACGAGTTTTTTTTTTTACATAGGCATCCCCACTTATCAAGGATAAGAGGCCACTCGAGGATAAGGGTTAAAGAGTGTACAGTAGAATTTGGACAATATAGTAAACATTAGTAATGGAGATTCGGTAAATTTGTAAAGTTATATATAATGGCTCGTCAAAAACTTGTTTACATTAGACTTGAAGACAACCATATTGTAGTCAGCTGGAAAGCTGAAAAACGGCAGACAATTACATAGGTGTGCAGTTCTAAGAAAGAAGCTTGCTCATGGAATCTACGCTTAGGTTTAGGCACAGATAAAGAGTGGGGGAAATTAGTGATATGTTTTCTGCTAGACGGGTGTATCTTGTGAAAGTTTGGCGAAGGGGAACCATAGAATGGAGCTCATCCGAGCACCTGCCATGAAAATAACGATACATACATCAGAGACAAACTCGCAACATCTCTTCTGTGAGAAAGAGGTTGCAGGGAAGAGAAAAGGACATCTCCCACAAGGCTACGAAGTCTATTTTGAATTCTATCAAGGCAGGATAAGTCCTTTCTAGCAGCTCCTGCCCAGATGTGGCAACAGTACTCCATCCTTGGACGTACCTGACTCTTATATAGATAGAGAATTGCATCAGCAGTGAGATATCTACTGGATAAATACAAGGATCCTACAATTTTTTCAGCGGCCTTGGCAACGGATTTAATGTATGTGTTCCATTTAAAATCAGGATTAATGGTCAAGCCAAGAAGTTTGTCAAAACTTGAGGCCTCCTGAAGACGAGAGCCATTCATTTCAATTGATGTCAGATGTGGATCAGAATGTTGATGATGTAAAGAGAGAAGCTTGGTTTTAGATGCATTAAAAGTAACCAGCCATTCTTTACCCCATTGTACAACGTGATTAAGATCAGAGGAGAGAGAATTGGAGAGAACTTGGTCGTTTAGTGTCTTAGATGTGCTACTATAAATGGTAGTGTCGTCAGCATAGATGTCTACAAATGATGTAAGGATGTGATTTGGAAGATCATTAATGTAGATCAGGAAAAGAGTTGGGCCCAGGATGGACCCCTGAGAGACACCGGCATTAATACTGTGAGCTTCTGATTTTTGCCCCTCAACTACTACTCTTATGAACCTATCAGAAAGAAATGATTTAATGATTGAGAAGACATTTCCAGCAATACCATAGCTAGAGATCTTATGAAGTAAACCTCTATGCCATACTCTATCAAAGACCTTTGATATGTTGAGAACAATTACCCTAGAAAGGTAGCCTCCGTCAAGAGATTCGCTAATCCTATGAGATATAACTGTAAGCACATCTGCTGTAGATATAGCAAAACAGAAACCATATTGTGTCACTAAGAAGATTATTTTTGCTAAGATGGTTGATTACTTCTCTATTTAACACAGATTCCAGCAACTTACTCATGACGCACAGGAGACTTATTGGCCTGTACTGGGAGGGAGATGAGCGATCACCTGAATTCTTAAATATGGGGCATACTAATGAGATTTCCATGGCTGACGGGAAGCAATTCTCCTTAAGACAACGTTTAAACAGTTTTGTAAGTATGGGCGCAAGTTCTGGTTGAAGTCTTTTGAGTACTATAATTGGAATACCATCAGGGCCGGTTGCTTTACTGGAATCAAGGTTTTTGATTAGCTTGGAAACATCAAGTACAGATATTTGTATATCACATAGCATGTTTTCTGATACAGGAGGAAATATTGAAGTTTGACAGCCTTGATCGCAAAGGTTAGAATTAGCTGCAAAGTTCTTGGCAAAGAGTTTGGCTTTGTCTGATGCTGACGAGATTACCTCAGGTCCATTTATGAGAGTTGAGATAGAGCACACGCTTCTGTTCAGGATCCTGTTTGCTATTTGCCAAAACTGGTGGGAACCAAGCTACTGCTCAGCTACTTTGGACTTGACGGACTGAGCATACAACTCTGTCGCATTCTTTATTACTTTTTTACAATGGTTGCTGGCAGTTCTGAAAGCAGCTTTAGTCTCAGTACATCTATTACGTTGGAAGCAATGGAAAAAGTGATTTCTATACGCAATGGCAGCAGCACATTCCGTAGAGAACCATGGCTGGCTGTTAGGTTTTTGCTGGAACTTTTTTTAGGTATGAAACGGTCTATACCTACAATTAACCATTTTGTCAGGTCTGATACTATAGAGGACACATCCTTTTTAAACATAGAACGCAGAGGTAGATCTTATAAATGTGCGGAAGCTATCCCAGTAAGCCATAGAGTATTAATATACTGTACGATGGAGAGGTACATCTGGGGACTTATTACAATTCATTTTTATCTTAACTGATACAACTGAGTGGTCGGAAGATCCAAGTGGAGACAGAACAGAAACTGAACACAGTTCAGGACAAGTTGTGAGGAAGAGGTCTAGTAGACTTGCATACTGGCCGTCATTATCAGGCACACGGGTGGGTTCGTGAACAATCTGAGTGAAGTCATAAGCAATAGAGAAATCATGACAGAACCTACCCTCATCATCGGTCTTGTTTGAGTAAGTTAACCATTCCACATTGTGAACATTGAAGTTTCCACAGACATGAATATTAGCTGAAGGATAAGCAGATAGGGCGTGGTCAATTTTCTCAGATATGCTTTTAAAGATAGTAACTCCGCTGTTATGGGGGCGATAGAGAGCAAATATAAATGCAGCAGTTTGAGCTAGTGCAACCCGGAAGCACATATAGGGTAAGTTAGGATCTTCTCTGAGATGTCCCTTCCACATGGAAAGCCATCTTTTATATAGGCACATATTCCATGCCCATGGCGATCTTGGGGGTCAGATTTGGAAGTTAACTTAGAGTATCCTTTAATTACGAACTCATCAAGGGAAATGGTCTGTCCAACGCGTTTTACTTAGAAATAATATGTCTGATTTAGTCTCCTGTAATTGGGTTTCAACCTCTGGAAGGTTAGAATGTAGAACTCTGATGTTAGAGAAGGAGACCTGGTAGTGGGGATCTACGTTAGAAGTTGGAGATCCAGGTTTAATTGTGTGTTTTTTATTGAGACTTTTCATGATGGTGTTTTGGGATTTGTGGACTAGGTTGGCAGATATGCCTGAAGCAGGGCAGAGAGGGAAAGTAAGAGAGAAATAGAAATGAAGAAATATATATATTTTTTTTGTAGCAAATGAAAAGGTAAAACCGTAACAATTACCCACTAATATGGCATCGAAAGGCCCCATGATTACCTACTAGTATGACATCGTGAGACCCCACCAGAAACTTTTGCATGGTCCAGAATCCATTCACCAAATGGCAATACAGCAGCCCCAGTACTTTGCATCTGCTGATAGGACAGCCTCCTTAGTGGTTAATCCAAGGTTTGGGTTCCTGACTATCAGGCGGATAACGTCAGCCCAGATAAAACGTTTACCTCCAGCACCCTTACTAGTGACATGGCTACAAGGATAGACATAGAAACAGAAACTTGCCGACATCTCTGGCGGCTGTTCACGCAAAATACTGCCAACTTAGAAAACAGCGTTTTCTTCTCCCTTTGTCAGAAAAATTACTTATTAAAAATGAGAACTGAGAGACAAATAAAGAGAAGCAAGAGTAACGGGAGCTGCCGATAACGCATCCACAATGCATTGTCTACTCTCCATTAAAAAAAAAAGTATTGTACTTAATAACAGTCCATTTGGTGTGTTTAAGAGGGGATTAGGTGAAAGATCATCAACTGAAAATGAAAACAATTGCAAAATCTCTTATGCTATCAACTTGGAAAATATAAACATTTATGGACAAGAAAAACCTATGATAAAAAAATTAATAAATAAATAAACAAAATAAAAATAAAAAAAATAAATAAAATAAAATATATATTCCAAAGGAACTTGCCAGATAGATTACGTACATCTTTCCACGAGAAAACCATTTACACAATCAATAAAACAATGAATAAAAATAAAGATTAAAAACTGAAATAAATATAATATTAGCACTTGAATCTAGAAAAGAAATATGAAAAATTTCATAACTTAACTGCATTAATAAGACGTCCTTCGCGGCTGCAAATAGGAATTGATTTTGTTTGAAATAAAAATGCAGGTGCCTTCAATAACTTTCCAGGCTTTTTTCTATGGGTGCTTTCATTGATAGTACACACATGAATCTCTCGTCTCCTTCAAAGTAATCTCTTCCGGCTACAATGCACTCGTAACGTTTCAACACCTTCTGGAAGGCTCCATGGAAGTAAGCATGTCACTGACCCTTGTCACAGCCTCTTTCATCTCCTAAATTGTCTCATAACGACAGTCTTTACGGTTTACCTTGAGTTTAGGGAATAACCAAAAGTCACAGGGAACAAGATCTGGATTATAGGAAGGGTGAGGAACTTGATTCCCATGTCAACGTCTTTTTTTCTGATCTTCTCATGAAAACTTCGCACAAATTTTCCACATCTTCATCGTGAATAATTATGTGTACAGTTCCCACACTGATATCAAACTATGCATTTACTGTTTGTATAGACACACAACGGTCTATCTATGAAATTCTTTATTTGGCCAATCAACTCTGGTGTTCTGGCTTCCTTACTCCTCCCACAACTCTTATCATCCCTCACAGACTCCCTGCCTTCCTTGAATCTCTTACATCACTCAAAAAAAAAAAAACACTGATGCATGCTTCATGCAAAACGGTACAAAAGCAGACTGAAGCATTCCGTATGTGTCTCTGGCATTTTTTCAAGTTTGAAACAGAATTTTATTGGATATCATTCTTCTATTATGTTTGAAACTCACCCACTATTACAATTAGGCTATAGTAGGGTGTAATCCGATTCCTGCTGTAATTTGAACCTGAAATCACGAATATTGGTAAGTCATGTCATAAGACGATATCGATAGCAATAACATACTGAATTTTTAAGAATAGATTATAATTTAAAATGTCTGTACAAAAAAAAGTCGGGAAACTTATTTCAGTTACCTCGTATTACGCTTGCACTGATATGGACGGTTCTGCTTATCAATAACACGAACACAATACTGTCATGATATTTATGTAACTTCCTGATAAAATTAAACATCATCAACGATCTGATCTCCATCTGAAATTGAAATGGATGGCTCTCGTCTGGGAGAAGCCCCACGTTTTCACAAGCTTCTGGGCTTGACCTTTACTCCTGATCTGAAATGGAACACGTACATCAAGTCTGTTGCCAAGGTCACTGGAAAGATGGTGGGATCCTTCTACCGCTCCAGAAGATATCTCACTACTGATGCAATTCTCTATCTACATAAAAGCCAAGTACGCCCAAGGATGGAGTACTGCTGCCATATCTGGACAGGAGCTGCTAAAAACAGCCTATCCGTCCTTGACAGAATAAAAAATAGACTTCGTGGCTTAGTGGTGGATGCCCTTTTCTCTTCCCTGCAACCTCTCTCCCACAGAAGAGACGTTGCGAGCATAACTTTGTTTTATCGTTATTTCCGAGGCAGGTGCCCCCCCTCACCAATTTTTTACAAAAACACCTGTTTAGCTGAAACCACTGTCAAAAATTTTCCTCACTCTATATCTGTGCCTAAATCAAAACGTAGATTCCATGAACAAAGGTTCTTTCTTAGAACTGCACGCCTGTGGAACTCTGTTCTATCTGCCTGCTTCTCACCTGACTACAACCTGGATGTCTTCAAGTCCAACGTAAACAAATTCCTGATGAACCACCCCCTTAAGTAGACACGTTTATTAAATCCCCACACTAACGTACTGTACATGCAATAACCCTTATCCCTGAGTTGCTTCCGGGCCTTGATAAGTGGTGACCAATTTGTAAAAAAAAAAAAAAAAAAAAAATGGACATTTTCTAAACAAATAAGCGTAAAATAGAGCACAAAAAATTGTCATATATTAATTTGTAGACCGGTGACAGATTTCAATCTGAAATTATTTGTATATTTATTTTTTTTTGTTTTCTAACTTTCCCTATGTCGCTTATTAATTTGTTAGATGAACGTGCAGAATAGTTACAGAGCGTTCACCCTAGACGTGTAAATAATGGCTTACTAAATGATAACGTTATTATTTCAGCACGGTACGTATTTACTATGATTCCATCCATCCATAGCCTTGAGCCCCTAAGGGGCATAGGGGGTGCTGGCCCCACGCCCAACCTTCCCAGAAGTTACATACAGCGCCTAGCCTTCCCAAATGGTCATCCATCTGGTACTGGCTAGGCTCAACACGTTGCTTAACTTCGGTGATCTGGCGAGAACCGGTGTGTCAACATGATTGTGCCGTACGTATTCACTATGATTACCTTCTGCTTTTTTTTTTATTATTTCAAAATCTTCATGGATGTAATCAAAGAAAAAAAAAAAAGATTCTTGTAAAATCGTCGGATTCCCATCCCATTATATTAAAACAAAATTTTTCATATATTTATTCTTGCTTCGAACAAAATGAATATAAATCAGTGTAACACTTTCTAGCTTAGACTTTCCAAATTATAGCGACTATGTTTTTAGCATTGAACAACATAATTTTGAACAGATTAAAAACGAGGAAGGTGCTTCTACAGAATTTGAACCTACCTAGACTGACTTTTTTTCAAACTAAACTTGAACTTAACTTAACTTAGGGTTAGTTTACAATTAGGGTTAAAAAATATCATTCCGATTTAAATTTTGTAAAAGTAGCTCTTTTCGATTATAATTTCAAACTATGTGTAGATACATGTGGTACCAGTAAAAAAAATGCAATTAAATTACAATAATAATAAAATCACTACTCACGATTCAAGGGGGAAATCCGACTCTTCCTCCTTTATGTTATTAAAGACGATTCTAAAGTCTGTTTTCATTTGATATTCATTCCATAATCGTACAATTTCCCATACCTTGCCAAAAAATGTTCTTTTTCGATTTATCTAATTTCCCAGGCACCACCAGAACCCAAATGTTTTTAATGCATATTATATATTTTTTCAGTACAATTACCACAGTTTAAAACGATTTCTTCTTCGTGGAAAGAGCATGGAAAAAGAAAAACCAATGGTTTCAGAATTTTCCAGTATTGCTTCGTTAATATTCTTGTTTTTGCGTCTAGTGGGGGGAGGGGTCTATTTATTTTACGGAAAATTTGTGTGCCGGAATTCATGTTTTCCTATCTTTTTTCTAATTATTGGGCGTTACTTCAATTACTAATATTTTATGCTTTTGATCTATCCGTAAATAAACAATGTCTATAATAGCTTCGTAAAGTACACATAACATTTGGACATCACCGATTCTATTGCGTAAAAATGAATACATTCATTTTAAACGAATATTTAATAATATTTTTTTAGTTAGCATTCGCTTATATTAACCCGGGCAACAGGTTCTGCTAGTTTATTATAAATGGTAAATCAAATTAAAATTGATTAGAATAAAACAGGAAAAATTTTTCTTAAAAAACTCAAGTGATATATCGTGTATAACGCTAAGCAAACGTTCAACAACCACCTGTTCTAGTTAGTGTCGGTTTATAAATATGAGCTATCTGCTCATATGTAAATTATACTTAATTTGCATATCACTACATCTCCCTATAATGAAGGGGCTTTATGCCGTGAGTACTTCTTGTACTTCTCGTGCCCTCCTGAACATCTTCCTTTATCTCCTTTTCCTTGGAGATCTGGATCTATCACGTTTTCCCTGCATATTCTGATCTTCCTCTTTTGCCTTGTCACATTCTACTTTTTCCTCTTCTACCTCGTCCCTCTCTACTTCTTCCTCCGCAGTCTCATTCTACAGTAACTCTTGTTACGTCAATAATGGGCAGATCTGAAGGCATTTCCTCATCCAATTGTTCTCCTTGGGATCTTATTTGGTCAGCATGAGCTAGAACACTGTTCACATTTTCTTTATTTAATATTGCAGTATTATGTCCTTTCTGCATAATAAATTCTGCTGTCTCGGCTTTCGTATTCCTATTTCTTTTGTACTTCATATTTCGATTTGTGGCATATGACATAGTTAAAGGGGACCTTAATTATCTGCTCATTAAGGCAGATGGACTTTCTGGCCTGCCTGCATGCGGAATTGTTCTATAACTTAGTAATAATCTTGGTAGGAAAACATCGATTTTCTCCTTCTGTTGCACGCATGCTTTTATGCCCTTCTTTACCGTCTGGACCATCCATTTCGCTATCCCGTTACTTTGAAGGTGGTAGCGAGGGGTCTTGTAAGGTCTGCATCCTATTTTTCTTAACCATTCATGCAAATCAGCATCCGCAAATTCTGGTGCGTTATCCGTCACCAATGTTCTCAGTATCCCATTTCTCACAAATATTACTCTTAATATTTGTTTTGCGGTGGTACTTGTTTTATCAGGTACTCTCACCACTTCAGGCCAACCTGAATATGCGTCTACTAATATTAATAGTCCTATCTCATTGACATAGGCATGATCCATGTGTACTCTGCTCCAGGGTTCTGCTTCTGGGGCCACACATGTATTTTCTTTTGCTTAAAATTCCTGAGTTCTGTGCATTTCGTGCATCTTTTTACGTAGTCCTCTGCATCTCTTGAGTACCCGGCCACCATGCTTCCAATTTTAATCTTCTTTGTGTGGCTGCTACTCTACAATGTACATCATCATGTACACTTTTTATAACCTGTCTCCTCTGTGTTTCTGGGGGACTACCAATTCTCCATTATACACCCTTTTTCTATAGTCAGTTTATGTCATATTTCTTTGAATGGTCTTTCAGCCATTGAACAATTTCCCCAGCAATTCTCTTTTATCCTCAACACTATTCTGTTTAACACTGGGTTTTTTGTAGTTTCAGTAGCCACTTTATCTACAGATATTACATCAGTTTCTACAAGGTGCAGGAATGTGTCTTCAAATTCCTCATCGTTTTTGTCCTTATCCTCTCTATAAACCTCAATTTAGATAAGGCATCAACGGGCGATATCGTATTCCCTTTAACATACTTAATGTCAAAGTTGAATGCAATCAGTCTGATCGCCCAACGTAATATTCTGGACGTTGTAACTTTCGGTAGTTCTTTTCCTGGGTTGAAAATAAATTCCAGTGGTCTGATCATTTTTCAACAATTTTTTTTCCCATCTTGCTCTGTCCGTTGTCCACACTATGGCTAGTGCCCCCTTTCTATATTAGAATAATTGTGTTCAGTCGTTGTTAATCTCCTCGATAAGTACAATATAGGATGACCATCTTGTAACAAAATACCGGATACGGAATGCTCACTAGCGCCAGTAGTTAGAGTTTTGTCCTTTTCAGGGTAAAAAATGTGTACTATTGGCTTTTCCGCCAGAATCTGTTTTAAGTTTTCAAAGGCTTTCTGTTGGAGTTCTAATCAAATGAACTCTGCATTTTTTCTGAACTTCGCAAATGGTTCTGTAAACTCATATTTTGGTACATATTTTCTATAAAAATTTAACAAACCCAAGAAAGACTCCAACTCTTATTTTTTGGTGTATACACTTTTAGAATTTTCTCTATTAGCGCTTCATCTGGAGAGATCCCTTCTTCTGATATTGAGTAACCCAAAATGATATTTCATTACTGTTGGTTACACACGTTTTTATATTTACAATCATGCCAGCGCCTCTTAACCGTTTCAGTATATTTTTTTTTCTTTAAATCATTTTCATTTAAATCTCCAACACATATATCGTCTTGATAACAGACGGTATTTTCAAAATTTCCTATTACTTTTTCAATAGTTTTTTGAAAATTTGCACTTGCCGTTTTTATGCCATACGGCATCCATTTCCACCTTAAGAGGCCTATAGGTGTGTTTATCGTCGCCACTTCTTTAAAATTTTCACCAATGGGAATTTGGTGGTAAGCTGATTTTAGGTCTATCTTCAAAAAATACTTTCATTCCGGCAAGTTTATGCAAAGCTACTTCCACATTCAGAATAGGGTACGAGTTGATGCAAACTTTATGGTTCACCCCTATTTTATAATTTCCACAAATTATCAAGCCACCGTCTTTTTTTTAATACCACAATGGGCGATGTCCATTTACTTCCCCCTGAATGGGCAGATTCTAATAAATCTTCCTTTATTAACTTTCGAAACTTAGCTATAACTAACGGTAATAAATGCACTGGTGCTTTTCTCGCTTCGTAGTAGTAGGAACAATTTCTTTTAATTTCAGGCTAGCTTCATAATTTTTTAATTTTCCTGTGTTTTTTTTTTTTTGTATTTTTTTCCATTTCTATCTCATTAATCAACTTCGTTGAATTTATTTTTAATGCATCATTCCCCAATAGTCCATGCGTTTTCGGCAATTTGTAACTATAATGGGTACTACTTCATATTTTTCTTTTAGTTCTATTGAACCTTCAAAGTAACCCATAATTGCTATAACCGAGCCATCAAACTGACGTAATTATACGTTGCTTTTTTTAAACGCGGTTTTACCATTTCCCCCCACCCCCACACACACAAATTTCTGAGAATTATGGTTACTTCTCTGCCAGTATCTATCTGCATTTCAACAACACAATTGATTTTTATGTTTATTTTTGCATCTCTATTCCTTAATCCAGTATTTTGTATATTATCCTTCTTTACATAAAAAATTTGTCTATTTTCATCCTCTATTCTTTCAACATTTTTCATACTTCTTTGAAATAATTCTTTTTAAAACACTTCGAACATGTTTTTCCAAACGCTGGGCATTTTCCTTTTTTCCTTTCATGAATTTTTCCACAGTAAGTACATTTTTTTTCTTTTCGTTTCTACCGTATACGTGTCAACCATTATTTCTTCGGAGTTTTTTTTTTATTTTGGTTGTAAGTATGTATTAATTCCTGCTGTTGCATAAATTCTAGGCACATATTCTTGGGCATGTTTGTAAGTTGTAACGGTTTCATTAGCTTATGTGCCGAATTATGCATACCTTCAATCAATCTTAGTTGAATTAAGTCTTCTTCTGTTGTCTGTTCTTCTGTTCCTAGTTTTTCAACGTCACAGTATTTACTCGCACTTTTTAACCGGTGTAAATATTTTACTATCGGTTCATCCACTTCCTGCTTCATTGTCATGAACTTGGTCCTTTCTGCAATCACCAGTCTTTTTTTTTTTTTTGGCCTCATGTTTCCCTTGATAACCTGACTTATTTCTTCAAAAGTCATTTCTTCTAGTTCTCGAGGGTAAACCATTGTTGCAACCTTCATAATTGCTTCACAACCAACGTTAGCCATGAAGCAGTCGGTGATTTAATTCTCTCCTCCTTGTTTTTTTTTGTTTTTTTTTTGTTTTTCAACTTTTTGCTTCTCGCATTAGCAGCAAAGCAACGAATCCAAGTATTTACGTATTCCGGGTCTTCAAAGACCAGAGAACATTTTATCGTTGACGCCATTGATATGTCGAGTATAACGCTAAGCAAACGTTCAACAACCACATGTTCTAGTTGGTGTCGCTTTATAAATATGAGCTATCTGCTCATATGTAAATTATACTTAATTTGCATATCACTACATCAAGTATAAAAATCCTGTAGAAAAACGAATAAAACACACATAAATAAATATATAGAAAATCGAACACAAAAGATGTTCAGGCATATCACAGCAGCTCAGTGTAATTAGATATGCTGAGTGCTAAATGAAAATGTTATAAAATTTTTATTTTCATTACTGGTTCTGGCGAATTTTATTTGAATTGTTAAAAGTTATGCTTTATGATAGCTTTAGAACCGTTATTTCCTCCGACTAGAGAGCTTAACACACGAGTGAAGGAAACATATATATAAAATGTAATGGACTCTCGTATAGAATCCCAACATTATGGTTCAGACATCCACATAAATGATTTGTTTATAGTGATCACGGCTTTGTGTAGTACTATTCCCAATTCATGGAACCACTGAAAAACTCAGTCGATGCAAATGATTGCCACAAGACAGGGTAGACATTAGACATCATATTTTTATGTCAGTTTTGCTTCTGGATGCATGTTCTGATAAAAAATGTCCGTGCATTTCTCCAAATGGTTTTAAATTTTAAAGCATAATACATACAGCGCCTAGTATTCCCATTAGAACTCTTTAAACTTTCGAGATAATATTATTTTGTCACGCTATCGATTTTCCTCCTGCCGAAAGAGCTCTAGAGAAACTTCCGCATATTTTATTTAAAGCTTTATACAAATTTTATACCTCCAAACATTTATATATATTAGAAAGTTTACATGAGATAATTCATCGCTACCGTCCGTTTCAAACCTAATAATAAGAACCGTTTTTTCCTTAGGCTTCTGGATAAACATTTCCCCAAAAAACATGGATCACATAAAATTTTTAATAGGAACACTGTGAAAATAAGTAACTTGACAGAACCATCGATTAAGTCTCTCAGCTCTGGAGCACCAAAGAAGATAGTAAACGCAGGCTACCATCACTGACTAATCTACAAACGTCGCTGAAAGATTCATCGGAATGACGCAAGGTTGGGTTAAACACAGATTTTATTCACATGTGAGCTCCTTTAGAGTGAAGACAAGGATCAAAACAGCCTTAGCAACCCGCGTGTGGGAGCTAAAAGAAAAGAGGGGCACCTTTTACCAGTAAATGGAGGAAAATTGCGCACAAACCCTTATACTCGCCTGAATTGAAGCAATGAAAAATATAGCGAGGAATATAATTTTAAGGGCTCTTTTAGAATAGTGTACCATTTTTCCTTCGGCTTCTGAATAAGCATATACCATAAAAACATAGACTACATCTAAATTTTTAATAAAAATTTAATTTTTTAATTTGGATTTTAAATTTGTAATTTTAATTTTAAATTTTAATTTTAAACTTGTCCAATCTGATAGATTAGTATTTTTATAAAAAACTTCGATGAGTATAATTAAAATTTATATAAGATAGGCTTCTCCCGACTATTTCAAATGAATTTACATCTGACCCATATTAGATGAGGCAATTTAAAGGAAAATATAAGCATGTGTAATATAGTCTTATAGAAGAGGAATAACGTTAAATATCGTATTATATAAATAAATAAAAATTTAGTATCTGATCGAATTAGGCTTGAATATATCCGATTTTAAAGTTTTTTTTGTTTGTTTGTTTGTTTTTTGTTTTTTTTTTTGTGAAGTCGATCAATTCTTTACAATGTTGTTTCCCTTAGACTAGTTTACGAACAAGTTAGGATAAAAACAATTTTTAATTATGTTTAAAACCGGAAAAAAGTTAAATTTGATGAATTAATAAACCAGATTTGTACATAGGTGACACGATCAATAGTTCACCTATTCTATAATTATTAATTACAGAACCAGTTCTTTTTTCTCTCTATTTTTCTTGTTCTTTTTCTTTTCTTTTTCTGTTTCTTTGATATCCAAAATATGAAACGGACAGCTTTTAAATTTAATCATTTGAAATTTAAGTTTAAAAAAGACGAGATTTGCAATATGTGTATGTTTCCACTTCTGGTTATGAACAGATGAGATCAATAGGCTGACCGAACCGATGAATTATATTATCGAAACTTTCTGGAAATAAAAATATAAATATTACGCCCTTATTTTGAATTTTTTTCCTTATAACATAGCACTTAGCTAGAATTCTTTTTTCCAAAAATATGATAAAGGGTATATATATATATATATACTCGTGAGCAAAAAAAAAAGTGGGGCAAACAAATTTTATACATTTTATTGCACTAAAATCTATATTGAACAAAGAACAATTGAACAAGGAAACTTAAACGAAACTAATAACACAGAACAAGACATTTACTTTAATAAATGCTTAGGATGGAATTGCATTCCTTTTTGATTTCTTTAAAAGATCAATCCTTTTAGACATGCTCTCAATTAAAGTGGAACACTGTGAAGAGGAGATGCTATTCCATTCGCTTTGCACAACTTCCTACTGTTTGTTATTCTTCTCAAAAGTTCTTCCAACCACGAGATATTATGGACCAAATATTCTCGATTGAGTTTAAATCGGGGCTTTGACCTGGCCAAAACATCGCATTAATTGAATTATCAGAAAACCATTTGTTGTGACTTTATTAGTGTGTGCAGGGACATTATCATGTTGAAAAATAATGTTCTGTGATATTCCCAGCTTCTGGATACTTAGTAACAGTCCTGTTTCTAATATTCGAATGTATTCCTTTGCATTGATTGATTAATAAGTTCCCCAACTCCTGCTGCAGTAAAAGTTTCCCAGACCATTATCGCTCCATTCCCGTGTTTAACTGTCGTTTTTATGCCACTTGGCAAAAATCTTTCTCCAGTTCTTAGATTGCACCGATCAGGAACATCGGGAGCATCACTAATAAGACAAAATCTTAATTCTATCTGGAATACTGTTGCCATATCTGGGCAGGAGCTGCTAAAAACAGCCTATCCTGCCTTGACAGAGTACAAAATAGACTTCGTGGCTTAGTGGAGGATGCCCTTTTCTCTACCCTGCAACCTCTCTCCCACAGAAGAGACGTTGCGAGCCTATTCTTATTTTATCGTTATTTCCATGGCAAGTGCTCGTCTGAACTCCAATCTCTGCCCCCCCCCTCGCCAATCTTTCACAAAAAACACCCGTCTAGCTGAATCTACTGTGAAAAATTTCCCCCACTCTATATCTGTGCCTAAGTCAAAACGCGGATTCCATGAACAAAGCTTCTTTCTTAGAACTGCACGCCTGTGGAACTCTGTTCCGTCTGCCTGTTTCCCACCGAACTACAACTTGGATGTCTTTAAGTCCAATGTTAACAAATTCCTAATGAACCGCCCCCTTAAGTAAACACTTCATCAAATCTCCACACTAACGTAATGTACTTGCAATAACCCTCATCCCTGAGTGGCTTCCGGGCCTTGATAAGTGGTGATCACTGTGTAAAAAAAAACTAAAAAAAAACAGAAAACATTCCTGAACCAGTGTCTATCTTTCTTGACATAAAACGAGAAAAAATCTCCTTCTATCATTGATGTTCTTCTTAGATAAAAAATGTCTTCTTTGCACACCTTTTAAAAGAAAATCCCGTTTCTTCCATTCGTCTAGATATTGTATATCTAGAAAGAGAATTTCCAGCCCCTTTTTTTTAATTCTTTGCTATGGTCAACATAAGTTTTCTTTCGATCCTTCAAAACAGTTAATTAAAGCCTGTGGTCGTCCTTCAAAGTCAATTCTCTAGAACGACCAGATCCAGATTTCCCCTTTACCAAGCCTGCGACTTCGAACCTTTGACCAATTCGCTTCACTATAGAAAGAGATGTTTTCACATTTTCTTTTCTTAAAATATAAAAAATCTGCTTGTATATCATTTTGGACTGCCTTAATCCTGCAATCCGGTTTTTATATCCTCGCCAACATACGGTCTTACCATTTTTAGGATTCAGTTTTTTACTTATTATGATATGCTATAATAATGATCAGCAAAATAGAAATTTTCAGTTAAAATTAACAAACATTCATGGAAAAATATCGAACAATCGATGTCTTCCTTCTCTCACTCTTGGCCCATTTTTTGCTCATGAGTGTATATATTAGTGATGGAACGATTAATCGGAATTGGGAATCAGAAAAATCGAAACTTTTGGGGGTAACGGAATCGGGAAAATTTGAGCCTCATTTTCGATTCCAAAACGATTCTTTTGTTTTTTGTTTCCTGGAAATTATAAAGAAACAAATACAGATGTGATTCGAGTAATCAACGAACCGAAAACACAAACGGCCTGAATTACCTCCCTTTAACCATTATAAGAAACAAAATCGACCCAGTTTCAAACAGAATTAACTAGCAGTACTTAACAACTTAATTGGATTATCTCCCTTCAAATCATCCCACGCAACGACACAAAAACATTTTCAAGTAGAATAACTATGAATTTTCAGACAGTAAATAGATTAGAACACTTCCCTCGAAATGTCCTACAGGGTGTATATATATTTAATACACCCATTTTACTTTATTCTCATATTCAATCAAATTCTAAACCTGAAATAGTCTTATATCCTTGTACAATTAAACGATAATCTATAAACATTACTTGCCACTAATACGAAACTAAAATTAACCGTAACATCCTTACAAGGTTGTTACGAACATAATATAAATATAGATACCAAATGTTAAAAAATTATTTTTACAAAAAATCAATCATCGGGAAATAAAGGAATTTAGGAACCCAACTAATAGGATATATTTTTTTAAAACTTTTTCTTTTTTAAATGGCTTAGCGCTCCCTGTAGAAACTTCACATAACTCTGTTCTTAAATAAGGATACGAAAATTAGGCGATACATTAACATTTAAATGGGCTTTTCCGTAACCACAACCAAGGTAAATGTTTTTCGCATGTTTTTTCCCGTTAGGACGCCCCACCCTCTTTTTTTCTTTCTACTTTTTAATGCTACATTGCCAAAAGTGTGTTTATTCATAAAGTCTGAAGAAATGCTGGTTTTTGACAATTTTCAAACGATATAATGCTTGAAACTGTCGAACTGGACATTGAAACAATTGTAATATAAAATGAAATACACTTTTCGTTGCCATCAACACCTTGTCTTGAAGTCTTGATTTTGCACACACAGTATATTAATGCTCATTTATGAAATGTGATAATTTTGTAGCTTAATCCTTAAGTTCAACATTTTTTTGGCTTAAAACCTATTGGTATATGAAAATTTACTGAATTACGCGAACTCAGTATATTACATATAACTCTCTCTCTCTCTCTATATATATATATATATATATATATATATATATATATATATATATATATATATAAAGCTGAACGTCTGTGTATGTCTGGTTACGAATAGGCTCCTATATGGTTGACTATTATAGAAAACTGACCACATATAATGATAGAAGATGTATCGAGACACAGGAATGGGTATGTTTGATCTGGCATAATGATGATTCATTAAAATTGTGGGGTCTGTGTACGCGCCTGGTCCACAAAGTATTGAAATAAAAAATTAAAAAAAGTTTACAAGTGGTTTTGACATAGATGTACATAATAATACTATGATAAGTATGTTATAACTTAAATAGGGATGGTATAATAAAATTGTGGGGTCTGCGTTCGCGCCTGGTCTCCATAAAATGGAAATACCCCCAAATTTGAAGCTATTTCTTTACAACCCTTCCTTTTCATAATCTATCATACTTTCATAAATCAGAGTCCATTTTCTGTAGGCTGTTTTTGAACCCAGTCAACGACGGGTACTTTTGCTAGTATATATATATATAGTCGTCCACATACAGTACTCTTTCGCTGTTTCACAGCTCATCAGTGCGGCTAACATAAGATAAGGAGCATTATAGGACTCCACATACAGTAGTGTTTCGCTGTTTCACAGCTCATCAGGGCAACTGCCTCAGGCCAGGATCGAAACCTGACCGTACAAATGACAGTCAAGGCTCCTCGCCATTGCGCTATACGGCTGCTGCTGTGAGGGTAATGAATCAACGATATTTTGACATCGTCCAAATGCCTCCGCTCGATTTGTTTACACAAAGAGTGCGGCTAGACAGGCAACTGCCTCAAGCCAGGATCGAAACCCGATAGAATTTAATAAAGACTAGAAAAAAACAGTTTTGATAAAACAACAAAACGAAAGAACTATATAAGGAAGTTGTCGAGAACAAGTTGAAAAACTAGAACATTTTCAAACAATGGAAGGTGAATTTACAAATGACAACCAAAACTTTATACCCACGTATCACACAAACTATGAACTTTGTCAACATTCTTTGAACGTGACAACAGAAACGGACAACCATGAAAAATCAGCAAACCAGAAATAGACAGACAATTGACATTAAAATAAAAACGTTAACGAAGATAGTTGACTGAGAATATAATAATAAAATCTAAAAGTTACGATAGATTATCTTTAAAGTGAGCATAGATAAAAATCTGAGTGGTGGGGTTATGGTCCTGTGAGTATGAAGTCCATTCAGGATTACTTCCTGCTGATGAGACGACCACTAACTTATATCAATATCATTGATTGGTGATAAAAAAAAACTGTTAGATATTCATAACTGAGGTTTATGGATAAGTTCGATACAATGCGAAATTTATTTGTACCAGACATGTTTTGATTGCCGAAAGTATTGTAAATATTATTAATGAAATGATGTATTTATTAGGGGGAGGGGGTCTGCATTATATGCTTACTTTTTTTGTAAATACAAAAAGGGAGGAGACAAAAAGGAAAGCAGATAAAAGAGAGAAAGGTAGTAAAAATAAGAAAACGGAGAAAGTATAAAGGTAAAGAAAAGAAAAATAGAACGGAAGATAGGAAGTGGTTGAGAGAAAAATAAATTAAAAAAAGCCCGAGAGAAAAAAAAATTACAAATTGGAAAAGACATTAAAAACAAAAAGAAGATAAAAAAGAAAAATAGAAGAGAAGATATAAAGTGGGTGAGAGAAAACTATATAAAGAATAAGAGAAAAAAATTAATTAAAACACACATTACAAACAAAACAAAGATAAAACGAAAAAAAAACAAATGAATCGGAAACATTAACAAAAAATTAAAGAGAAAGAAAATTAAAAAATCTAGGAGACAAAAAATGAGAACAAGAAAATAGAAAGTGAAACAAAAAGAAAGAAAAAAAGAATAAATAGAACAAACAGTAAGAAAGGAAATAAAATATTTTATCTTTATTCTCTCCTTGATATTGAAAATATCAGTCTGGTGGCTCAGACTGACAACACCGCAAAAATAAGCATAAAATGTATAAATTATGAATAAAAACTATTGATATTTATTGATTTTGAGTAGTATAGATGTACAATGCACACGAACCAGGTATGTTATCTCTTCTCATGACATAAAATAACCTTTGGCATCATAACAATAATATGTCAGCTGATTACATCAAAAACTTCAAAGACCTAGTATATTGCTGTTGTTTGGTTTTCTTCTTTTATGGTGAGAAACAGCCAGGTTCAAAATTTGCATACTCCTTATAATTTTCGATATTCCTTGTTCCCAATAAAATTATTGTTTATTTCAATTTTTTATATTCCTTACCCAAATTTCACATTGTATCTATATAAAATTAGGCATGCATATATTTTCAAGATTCACTCCTAAACTACTTAACTTTTTTATGAATTTTGGAACACAGCGGTTAGGCATAAGAGGTCCAAATGTGAGTTATATTGATTTTCATTTAGTTCTGTGCAAAGCGATAAAAAGAGGGTGGAAACCCTTCGTGAAAATTGAGAGAACTAAGATTTTTGTGACCAATTAATAAATCTATATAATTATAAAACGCAAATGATCTTGTAACGAGTGATGTAACCCACTTTCCAGTTTACGACATCCGGTTGCGCATGCGTGCATAAACATTAACCCAGAACAACGTAAAAAAATAAACACAAATCGCTTTTTGACCTGCGCACTGAAATGTTAACATTATTATTTCGAAATTATTATTTAACATGGGAAGAGTGGAGGTGTTTTGCAACTATTCTTTATTATAAGTATACTGTCGCTATTTTTTTTTTACAATTAAACAACTTTAACCCGTTGACAAACATAAGAACAATTGTAGTAAAGCCAAGACTACTACTACTACTACTACTACTATTCTATCCGTCCCTTTTCCTTCCTTCCTTCCTTCCTTCTTTTTTATTTTTTGTTTACATTTGTAGATACAAAATAGTTGTGTGAGAACGGTGAATTTGTTGACATATTTACTAATCTGTTTCAATATTAGTTTTATTTTATTTATTTAGGTTTTATTTTTTTGCTTCAGGTTTTATTAATTATTTTTTTTTTTAGATTTTAAGTTTCTGTAACTTGGTTGAAGGATTCCAATATGGGTCTTTCATTCTTATATTTCTCATTGGTAGGTTCATGTGCGTTTTTGCTGCCAAATGACTTTCATCGGCGTTCGATTCGTAGGAAAATCATGTTTAATTTTCGATTTTTGAGCGATTATTCGGAAAAATAGGCAACTTTACACGAATAGGGAGGATTTTTTTTTTCATGTTTGAGTGATCCGTCCGTCATTTTTCATTTTAATATACTTTCATAGAAATGTTTCTGTTATGTAAAAAACAAAAAAAAAACTATTTTCTTTACGTTACAAGTGTCAGGCTCATACATGAATTCCATAGCTAATATAATATACTGACCCAACGGGTCACGGGTAGTCTAGTATCCACTAATTTCAGTTTTTCTGAACTATTTTAAAGAATTTCGGGCATTTTTCAGGATGAATAGATTTTGATGAAAATTAGAATAGGATGTTTGACATATGGTTTAATAACTTTATTTTTTTGATTAACTCTTTGTAAAACGGCATAAAAATGATATAAAACTATTTTGTTTGGGGAATTCATTTTTCCACAGAAACTCCCATTGATAAACCACTTACTTGATTGTGTCGTTGATCGTTATACTTATCTAAAAAATGCATGGTGTTATATTACGTTGAAAGCAGAATATTGAAAATATGAAAATATAATGCAAATAAAAAATAGGTTGTTTGCTCATATATTTTTATGTTGAATTAAAATGTAATATTTGCTTTGTAAATAGGTGGAAAGGGATAAAAAAAAAGTTTGGGAATGTTTTTAGATGCGGACTGATTATCTGTATTATTTTCATCTAACCTCCAAACTTCTTTTGTTGCGCCTTGTTGAATTCAGGAATCTATGTCAAACAAGGGAATCTGTACGGAATTTAAACATCACCCTTTATTTAGTCCATGTGAGTATCTTGGTTTCGTTCCGACAGACATGACCGGATAGAAGTCTTAAGTAATCTGTAATTGTATTTTTCGTATCGCTTGTACCAAGGAGTCGCCCTTCAAGGATGTCTAGTTAAAATCGATTATCACTTAAGACATGTCTTCTGTTGCGAAGTTCGGAGATTACATCGATTGAAAACCTTGTGAAAATAAATTTCAAGCTGAGGACTGCAGTATGAATAATACAATTAATACAAAAAAATAATATATCATTAAATTATTACTTTCATTTAAAAATAAGTAAAACGATAAATTCGGAAGAGGCATGAATGGCCCAAAAAAAATTTTTAAACCGGAAAAAATGAAGAATGATAAAAGAGAAATGGTATTCTATTTTTTGGGAAATATTTTTGTCTTGCTAAGGAATAGACAAATTATAGTTCACAAGCAGGATCTCTAGAAATTTCACAAAATGAGAAATGTATTTAATCAACAAATGTGCTTTGATAAAGCTGATATTATGTTTTTTTTTGGGGGGGGGGATACTCCAAAAAATTGTTTCTTTAGACAGAAAAACCAATAACATGCAGCAAATATAAGTTTATTAACATTTCTATGGAAATAGCATCCATTGTGTTTTAAATATTGAACCTACCCAAATGCAATAAATTCATAAGTACTAATAAAAATTTAGAAAGTAATACTGTGCTACATAGTCCAATAGAAATAATAAAATCACATTGAAGAGTCAGTCATTAATTTACTCCTTCAGTCCATCACCTCTATTTTAGATAATTTTCTTTTTTATGCCCTGGCTCTTTCAAATGTTCCCTTTTTTGCGTAATGTTTTGCTGACTTCATGAAGAAACGCTGCACGTCGAAATTACTATAAGTTCCTTTCACTATTACAACGATGATCATATATTATTATTGATTGTGTGAGACTTTTTGCAAACATAACGTACAAATAAACTAAGAAAGGAACAAGCAGAATGTTATGTAGATTACATTTTTTATGTTTTTATCAAAATGTTATCATTTATAATGATAATAAGATCGATCATTTATTTTCCCACTTGACTGTGCTTTTGATTATCCAAACCAGTGAAAATGCTTAAAATATGAATTATTACCGGTGAACTTTAAAACCTTGCTACTAAATTTATTCCAGGTGTTCCTGAATAACAATTGTAGTAGATATGAGTGTTAAAGTCAAAGCACCTTCCCTTATCCAATTTTTTTCTGATTATGTATAAACAAAATATCAGACAGGATGAAATATAAAAATTTAAAAATCAATTGTCATACAATTTTTTTCTTTTAAGACATTAACCACTATTTGCGATAATTGATTATTTTTTAGACAATATTTGTATTGAAAAGCTATATGACAATTTTATGGGGAAAAGAAACTGGTTCTACTTAATATATAGAAAGAGTAAATGGAAATAAATACATTTATAATCTCAGTTATCTTAATTGAACATCAAAATCTTCCAATATACTATCGTTTCTTAGACGAAAGAATGTTTTTTTTTTATTAATTCCAATAAGTCTCTACTTCAGCACCGATTCCATAGCATCACGAATAGTACTCCAATAAGAGATCAATACTATTTATCCCTAAAAACAGATTTTTATCATAGAAACAAAAAAAAAAACATTATAGAGATGTTCTATTTCTCTTTCAACTTATGTACGGTTTGTCACCATCACTTGCTTAGGTCAGATGGTTTTTCATACTCAAGAATTTTCTTTGTAAAATACCTTATCACATATTTTTTTTTTACTGTTATTTCACTTAAACAAGGCACAGAGCCACTTAGACGTGAGCAGCTACTATTTGGGATGAGATTTACAGGGATACTATTAAGGGAGTTGGGCAGCGATATGTCTGTTTACATTACACTTGGATTTCTGCATATCAATACAGTAAGAGAAGCAGGGAAAAGCTATTTGAGTAGAAGGCTTTATGGCATCTAGGGATGTCAACAGTATAGAAGTGGGATTTTGCTATTTGGCAGGTTTATGGCATCAATCCTCCTGTTAATTCTAATTCTCTGCAGTACTTTTCACATATTTCTTGGACTTGTACTTAGTCTTCCTACTAATATAGGTATTACAGTTGTTTCCTTTGTGTTCCAAATTTTTCTATTCTGAAAATTTCCATGTATTTGCTTAGTTTTCTGCTTTCTTGATCTTCACTCTGTGATATGCTGGAACGGTAAAATCTATAATTTGACGGGTTCTTTTCTCAAATTGATTAATTCACTCGCTTGGATGAGTTTGTCCATTTGTACTTTCATATCCCTAAGCATGTTATGATTTTATTTTTTACATAGGCATCACAACTTATCAAGGCCAAAGGGTTACTCCAGGATAAGGGTTAAAGAGTGTACAGTAGAAATTAGGCAATACAATAATCGTTATTTATGGAAATTCGGTAAATTTGTTAACTTATATGGAACGACTCATCAAAATCTTGCTTACGTTAGACTTGAAGACAACCATATTGTAGTCCGCTGGAAAGCAGGAAAACGAAAGACAATTTTATAGGCGTGCAGTTCTAAGAAAGAAGCTTTGCTCATGGAATCTATGGTTAGGTTTAGGCACAGATAAAGAGTGGGGGAAATTAGTGATAGCGTTTTTTGCTAGACGGGTGTTTCTTGTGAAAGTTTGGCGTGGGGAGATCATAGATTGAAGCTCAGCCGAGCACTTGCCATGAAAATAACGATAGATCAGAGACAAACTCGCAACATCTCTTCTGTGAGAAAGAGGTTGCAGGGAAAGGGAAAGGACATCCCCTACGAGGCTACGAAGTCTATTTTGAACTCTATCTAGGCAGGATAAGTCCTTTCTAGTAGCTCCTGCCAACATGTGGCAACAGTACTCTATCGTTGGACGTATCTGGCTCTTATATAGATAGAGAATTGCATCAGCAATGAGATATCTCCTGGATCGATAGAATGATCCTACCATTTTTCCAGCAACCTTGGCAATGAATTAAATGTATGTGTTCCATTTCAGATCAGGAGTAAAGGTTAAGCCCAGAAGCTTGTCAAAACTTGAGGCCTCCTGAAGACGAGAGCCATTCATTTCAATTGATGCCAGATGGGGATCAGAGCGTTGATGATGTAAAGATAAAAGCTTGGTTTTAGATGCAGTGAAAGTAACAAGCCACCTCTTTCTCCATTGAACGACTTGCTCAAGATCAGAGGAGAGAGAATCAGAGAGAACTTGGTCGTTTACGGCCTTAGATGTGCTACCATAGATAGTAGTGTCATCAGCATTAATGTAGATCAGGAAGAGAGTTGGGCCCAGGATGGACCCCTGAGGGACTCCAGCATTAATACTGAGAGCTTCTGATGTATAATGTTGACATCGGTTTTCAAGGGACATCCAGAAAGTCGTGTCTTTTTTTGTATTTTTAGGGCTAGTTTACTTTGCGATCCCTCGTGTGTTTTACCATTCAGTTTTTGACCAGGATTTTGTGACATATATATATATATATATATATATATATATATATATATATACTAGCAGGCTGCCTGGTATTGCCTGACACAATTACACCTTTTCAAAAATATGGAATCACCCAATGGTTTAAGACAAGATTCAAGCAAGAGCGCAGGGTTTTATAAGTATATATATATATATATATATATATATATATATATATATATATATATATAAACTCTGCGGATTAAGGACAATCAACTTAATTTGTGTCTCCTTTTTGAAAAGTAAATATGTTTTTAACTCTTCTTAAAGTGTTTTTAACATGTTTTATCAATTGTTTGTTGTTATATATATATATATATATATATATATATATATATATATATATATATAGTATTATTATTATTATTATTATTATTATTATTATTATTATTATTATTATTATTATTATTATTATTATTAGGAAGAGTACCCTTCGTTGACTGGGTTCAAAAACAGCCTACAGAAAATGGACTCTGATTTATGAAAGTATGAGAGATTATGAAAAGGAAGGGTTGTAAAGAGATAGCTTCGAATTTCGGGGTATTAAAACCAAAGCAAAATATGATTAAAGTAAAAATAAAATAGATAAACCCCATAATTTATTATACCATACCTGTTCACACTGAAACACTCATCACAATATTCTGTGGATCTATATTAAAAAAATCCTTGTTAAACTTTGTGACATATTTCAATTCTATGGAGGACAGGCGTGAATGAACACCCCATAATTTTATTATACCATATTTCTTCAAACTGAAACATAATTAACAAAGTATACTTACGCAGATAGATATGAAAAGTCTTTATTAAAGTTTGTGCCTATTTCCATTCTATGGAGGCTATGCACGAACGCAGACCCCACAATTTTACTATATCATCCCTATTTAAATTAAAACATACTTATCAAAGTATTATTATGTACATCTATATCAAAAACACATGTAAACGTATTTGTTTTCATTTTTTTATTTTTTATTTCCATACTTTGTGGACCAGGCGCGTACGCAGACCCCACAATTTTAATGAATCATCATTATGCCAGATCAAACATACCCATTCCTGTGTCTCGATTCATCTTCTATCATTATATGCAATCAGTTTTCTATAATAGTCAACCATATAGGAGCCTATTCGTGACCAGACACACACACACAAACGTTCAGCTTTATATATATATATATATATATATATATATATATATATATATATATATATATAATGGTATGTTAACCTGAAGTAGAAGAATCAATGGCATAAATAATATAAGATATTATTTCTTGACGATTAAACAGTTACTGATAAAAGTAGCTACAATAAAACTATGGAGAATCGTAACTGATGTAGTGGCGAATCTTCGGTTACTAACAGATCTTTTTTGTAATAATATATACTGAAAGAGAGAGAGAGAGAGAGAGAGAGAGAGAGAGAGAGAGAGAGAGAATTAGCTAGTGAAGTTGTTAAGTGTGTTAACGGTGGTTCAAGTTTCATCAAAGCTAATACATCAGTTTCAATAATACTTTTGATGAATCTATATCCCCCATTCAGTTAGGAATTAAATAGTATGGTAGACTAGATCGTCAAATAATTATGATTCAGGAAATCTAAATTTGGTGATTGTGCAACACTTGCTTCATCATAGACTCCATGTGCAGTTACTCTTATATGAGATGTCCTTTGTCTCTTAAGACTAAAAGCAGGTTTTTATATATAGGAAAAAAATAGATAACGTTGTGATATCTCTGTTGAAGTAAACGAATCAGTTCATTTAAAAATCAATTTTCTCTACGTTTCTGCTAGTTAGTGGGTGTAATTTAAGATTCGTATAAAATGAAGATACTTGCCTGAGGTTCGGAATAGTTGACCTGTTTTTTGATTTCTTTGCTCGGCAGAGGATGCCTTCTTTTCAGTCATGAAAAATTTATACACTTTCTTTTTCATTGAATTTCTTTATTTTTTTTTATTGGTAAGTTTTTACATCTATTGTGTCTGTTGTTCCTTGGGGTCATGTAACACGATTATGCAAATTGGAGCATTCCGTGTAAGCAGGTGGTCAATCAATAGATAGACCATTAGGAAGACGATGTACTGATTTCAACAAAGACTATTTTTTTGTAAGATTAACATTTTAACTTCTAGTTGTTATTCAGATCAAATAATAATTTCTTAAAAAAACAAATATTTCGCTGCTCATTTGTAATATTTGTTGGATACAGATTCTATAACGTGGTCATTTTCAAGTCCAATGTGCACAAATTCTTGTTTAGCCGTTCTCTTAAATAATGAAATTCTGACCAATTCAGCTATTGACTCCAATCATCCAGGTGTTTTTTCATCGTCCACGTGACAAACTCATTCATCCTTATCCTCGAGTGGACACTAAGCCTTGATAAGTTGTGACTCACTCGTACAAAAACGAAGAAATCGCATGACTATCTTAGTGGTTTCAATTGAATTCTCCGTTTAAACTGTATTGTACATTGATGACTAAATGTCATAAAATATTTAAAATTTAATTTTATGAATCCAGTTTGACAATATTTCAACCGGTTATCGAGTTGGCTTAATTGTCATAAGTTCCTCAAACTTTACATGGTTCATTCCTTTCTCCAATTAGCCGTGCAGACAAAGCAATTCAGCAGGCCACCAGTTTGCTAAATTTGCATCTCATAAACTCCTTTAACCAAATTGGCTTTTTCAAAATTTTGCGTTTTAACATATAATGCGATTTCGTTCAACAGTATAAAAATTATTAAAAGATATGCAATGGGATTTACATTTGGACGGGCACCATTTGCAACGATGTTCGTGGTGCATCAAGAAAAAATAGCAAAACCCAGAGAGGAACGATGGTTTTCTTAGGTGGCGGTTGATTGGTTAATTCTTAATGAACCACAAACGCCATTGAAATAGAAGCTATTCAAAGGGAGATGACTCTGAATATCATTTAATAATTTGATCACAATCTTATATTTCTCACTACTTTATGTTACTATCTAACTCATTGTTGTTTGGTTTTCAGTAAAAACCTAAATTACGAGGTGCTTTAAATAAGTTACCAAACTTGTTTGTACAGGCATTTAAAATTGTCGAAGACTCTTAAAAATTCAGTATATTGTTGCTATACAGCTCATGAAATGACTGACCAATTTTTATGATATTTAGCTTCAGATGAACAGCTACAACAGAACTTGGAATATATCCTACTAAACCTGATTGTCACAGCTGGTAGATTTCAAAACTGCAATCTGGACGTGAGGACACTTAAAAAGAACGATATGCAATAAAATTCCGTTGTAAACTTGGAAAAATGCCACAGAAACGTACGGAATGCTTCAGACTGCTTTTGGACATCTTGCATGAACCAGGCATCAGATTTTGAGTGGTGTTAGAGATTTAAGGAAAGCAGCAAGTCGAGAAAAGTAAGCAAGTCAAAACACCAGAGTTGATTGGCCAAATAAAGAATTTCATGGATAAAAACCATTGTGAGTCTATAGAGACAATGTGCACAGTTTGATGTCAGTCATTCGGTGTGGGAACTGTACACACAATTATTTGTGAGGAACTGAATATGTGAAAGATTTGTGCAAAGTTTGTCGTCACGGTTCTCAGAGAAGATCAGAAAGAAAGACGTTGTCATGACAGCAGAGAGATGTTCGAGCTGATCAATTCAGATCTCGCAGTTCTTCATGTTCTGGTGACCTGAGATGAAAGCTGGATCTACTGTTATGACCGAAAGACCAAGAGACAGAGTTCTCAGTGAAAGCATGCTGGCTCTCACAGACCCAAGCTCAGACAGAGCAAATCCATCCAGAAACTTATTATGATTGCTTTTTTGAGAGCATAAGTATGATCCACATGCACTGTGTTCCCACTGGACAGACAGTTAACAAGAAATACTATGTTAAGGTTTTAAAAGAATTCAGGAAGAGATCCCGTTGGAAGAGGCCAGCACTTCTCAAAGCAGGTCAGTGACATTTCTACTAAGATAACACACCAGTCCACTACTCCATCCTTGTCACAGACTAATGGACCAAGATACCCATCAAGACAGTTCTTCATCCTCGCTATCGTCCAGACTTTGCTTCCTGTGACTTTTGGTTATTCTCTAAGCTCAAGGAAAACCTTAAAGGCTGTCGTTACGAAACAAGTGAGGAGATGAAAGAGGCTGGGGCGAGGGTCATTAACACACTCACACAAGAGGACTTTCATGGTGCCTTCCAGAAGTTGTTGGAACGGTACAACAAGTGCGTTGCAGCTGGAGGAGATTACTTCGAAGTGACTCAAGTTTCATGTGCGTACTATCAATAAAAGTGGCCATACGAAAAAAGTCTGGAAACTTATTGAAGGCGCCTCGTATATATGTAACTGCATGATTGCAAATCCACCAACTAAAGAAATATGAGGATTGAAAAGACAAGATTGTCTTGATCTTTCACTATTCTAACAATATTATAGTTTATTGTTGTGATAATTCACTTGGCATTTGTAGCAGCAAAAGGTTTTGGTATAATTTATAGTTATTTCATTGAACCATGTGTCTATAAAGCACCTCTTCATATGAATATAAACAAAACAGCAAAATTGTTGTTTAACACTGTTTGTTTGAACTTAATGAAATTGAACGTTTAATGTTCTTTAAAAATAAATATTGATGAGAACTGACACTTATTTTAACTGATTGGTAGAATTCGAGTTCTATTGAGGGATATAAAAGAATTATTTAACTACAAGGGTCGTTCCAAAAGTAATGCAGCCTATTTTCTAACAAAAGAAAATGTTCAAGAGCTACGAAGATGAGAGTGGTACCATTAAAACGACCTTTTGTGTTCAAGAATTCCTTTTTCTGCATTGTCACCATCATTCTCAATGCATTTTTGTCAGCGATGAAGTGATGACTGCATGGGCGTCCAGAGCGTGCTTTGTCACTCTCATCTTTATCGCCACTCTGAAATCGATGAACCCATTTCCTTACTGTGCTGACATCAACTGCATCGGCTTTGTAAACGTTCAACAGGCACCGGTGAATGTTGATCAGTTCAATTTTTTTCTGCCTGCAGGAATTTAATGAGGCATTTTTGCTTCTGATGCTTCTCTATGACAGGGATTGCTTTCTTAGTCTTGCACCGTCAATATCTGCAACAGAGAGATGAAACTTTTAGATCATGAATACATAAGTACAGTCACCATAACAATGCAATTTGCAAACCCCCTTTGCTCCATTCGGGCAGAATAAAAAATATAGGAGGCATTACTTTTGGAACGCTCCTTGTATAAAAAAAATTAGATCATAACTTAGGAAAATAGAACCTACTACTAGTTATATATAATGTGTGTGTGTGTGTGTGTGTATATATATATATATATATATATATATATATATATATATATATATAGGGGGAGTATGTATTATATGCCCGTGTTATATATATATATATATATATATATATATATATATATATATATGCTAGCCAATTGCCCGACGTTGGAAGGAAGTGTATTACTAGAATATAAAAGGAAGTTTAAAGCTAGTAGTGAAATTTCCACCAAAATAGAATGGTTAACATATGAAATTAGACATGTTTAATAGAGGCAAACGATATATCTCCCATCTATTTTGCCCACTCAATCATAATCCACCTAACCTTCTCCCACTCTTTTCTCATTGACTCTTTTTTCTACTTACTGCCTCTGTATAAAAGAATATTTATTTTTAATAAAGTCCTTCTATGCCAGATTAAGTTCGGTATGAGGACTAAAATAGTAGTTAACTTTGAGATGTTTGTGTCATTATTTTAACTAGTCTGTTCCCATGCTTTACTATTAATTCCATACCTTGATTATATATGAAAAGTGAGATGTTTTGCTTTAAAGCTATCCAAAACATAGAAATTTTTCTTTTCATGAGAGGAAGGTACTTTCTCTCTCTTTCATTTTTTTTTACTCAATTTTTATCCCAAACAAGACATTTTGCCACTTTTTTTTCATTCAATTTTCATCCCCAACAAGACATAGTGCCACTTTGAAGTAGGAGGCTACTATCAGGGACATAATTTGCAGGGGCATTATAAAGGGAGATGAGTAGAAAGATATTTGTTAACATTACACTTGAACTTCTGCATATCAGTACCGGCAGAATCCCGGAAGGGAGTTCCAAAGACTTGCAGTTCTGGGTAAGAAACGATTGTAGTAAAAGGCTTTCTTGCACCTAGGGATCTCTACTGTAAAGGAGTGGGACTTAGTTGCTTGTTGGGGGTAGTTACTTCAAGGAGGTACAAGTGTTTGCAGTTCGTCAGAGCATTCACCCTTAAAGTATTTGTAGAACAGGCAGAGGGATACAACATCTCGTCGATGAGACAGAGACTGAAGCCTAGATGACAGTTCAGGACCTATCAGGTTGGCGACTTTCTTTTGAACCATGGGCGAATGGTGATCTTATAGAGGTACGGGATACTTTCAGGCGTAAGTAGTTTTCTAGCACGGTAGAAGGAGCCAACCTTTCTTGCAGCAGCCTTGGCAATGCTCTCAATGTATCTATTCCAGTTCATATTCCCTGTAAACGTTAGGCTGAGGCATTTAAAAGAAGTACTTTCAGGCAATGTGTTCTTGGCCATTGCTATTGGTGGTTGAAAAGGTTTCTTGTAATTATTGAAGGAAACAAGCTTAATCTTAGCAGCATTGAATGTGACCATCCATTTTTGTACCCATTCCACTATAGATTGGAGGTCATCGTCTAGTGTTTCTGCCATTTCCTTAAATATGTGTTTATTTGTTTTCCGCTCATATCTGTTATCGGGAATGGCGTTATCATTTTATCATGGAGGTTATTTATGAATATCAGGAATAATAAAGGTCAAAGGATAGACCCCTGTGGTACTCTCTCATTTATATCATATTGTTTAGATGTACGTCCGTCGAGGACAACTTGGATTTTTCTCTTACTTAAGAAGGATTTAATTACATTATGTATTCTTCCAGTGATACCATATGATCTAATTGTTCTTAGAAGACCATCGTGCCTGTCAAAAGCCTTAGATATATGAATGGCTACCACTCTAACCTTCCCTGTTTTTGTCCAGTGAACGGTATATACGTTCAGAGACTACAGTTAAGATATTTGCTGTTGAATGGGCTTGCCTGAATCCATATTGTTTGTCAGTCAGGAGTTTAGCAGCTGTTAGGTGCTGGACTAGGGCTTGATTAACTAAGGACTCAAATATTTTGGCGAAAAGTGTGAGGAGGCTAATGGAGCGATAATTTAGTGGTTCAGTTCTTTCACCAGAATTCTTGAAGACTGGTACCACAGAAGCGGTTTCCTGGCAGTCGTGAAAGATTTGAAAGGCTACTAATTAGGATCATGTTTAATAATCTAAATGTGGGGAGTTGAACAGTGAGTTGTTCGTTTGCATTTAATTTAAACTTCTGCATGTTAGTACATGCAGGGGAGCAATAAACACAAAGAAAAGCCCAAAGGAAGAAACTATTAGAATAGAAGGTTTTCAATTACCTACGTACCTCAACAGTGAAGGGATGGGATTTTGCAGTTTTTCAAATTAATAGGGAGTATTACGTCGAAGAAATAAAAGTGCAGTTATGTATGTTGAGGGAGACAAGAGTTCATGCTTGGCCGATAGTGCAGAATCGATTAGATTTGAAACACATTTTTGGACTTTGTCTAATAAGGTGAGGTGATACTAATGGTAGATACACCAGCTTAGATGTGGCAGCAGTACTCCATGTATTGGAGAATTGTGGCTTTGTAGAGATATAAGGTATTTTCAGGTGTGAATATTTTTCTAGCACAGTAGAGATAGGCCACCTTCCTTGCAGCAGTAGGTTCTAAATGTATTTGTTCCAATTCATGTGGCCTGTGAATGTTATGCCGAGGCATTTGAACGATGAGCTCTCAGATAGTGTTATTAGTTATAGCAATAGGAGGCTGAGAAGGCTTCTTGTAATTGTGAAAGAAAAGAAGCTTAGTCTTAGCAGCATTAAAAGTTACTATCTATTTACACCGACATTCCATTACAGACTAAAGGTCATTTTCTGCGTTGGATATGTTCTGGTGTACAGTCGTTTTTCCCTATCATTTACTATAGCACACACTCTCAGCAGGAAATATACCTATCTCGGACGCTATTTTATCAGGGATGTTATTTATGAATATCAGGAACAATAATGGTCAAAAGATCGACCCCAGAGACACACCTGCGTTAATATCATGTTTGGATGTACGGCCATCGAGAAAAGGCTGTTTTTTTTTATCTCTTATCTAGGAAGAGTCTATTATGTTATGCATTCGTCCAGAAATATTATATGATTTAATTTTCTTGAGAAGCACTTCAGGCCAAACCTTGTCAACGGCTTCGAATATATCTAGGACTTCTGCCCTAGCTTATACAGTAAATGGCATATACGTTCATAGATGACCGTTAAAATATCTGCAGTAAAATGGACTTGCCTAAATTCATACTCTTGGTCAGAAAGAAGTTCAATTTCTCTCTCTCTCTCTCTCTCTCTCTCTCACACACACACATAAACTTATTTCCACAGTCAAGCAATGTCGCATCTCACATAAGCCATGAAAACCAAGAAATTCGATGTCCAAGACTCGAGTTTCACTCTCATTTGGGCTCATCAGTTAAACACATCTGAACTCAGGATTCGAAACCCAAATCTCTTGCATGTGATGCAAGTACTTTGCTACATCACACACAAGAAGGTCTATCAACTACCAGAGATGAAGTAAACCCCAGCGAAGTCCGACTATGGAATGTATCTACTTTATCTCAATTTCGTTGCTTGACTGAGGAAATAATCATATTATCTCTCATATTCTGAAAATTCATGCATACATGTTTCAGTGGAATCCTCATTCAAGGAGGCTACCTCATTAGACTAAAAAAAAAAAGAGGCGATATCGCTCCTTTTCTCTCTTTTTTTTCACTCTGATGAAGTGGTTTGCTTGAATCAGGATTCCACTATCCAATAATGTTTGTATAATAAACAAACTATATATACAGTTTTTCTCCGGGATACGGTGGTCCTAGGATACGGTTTTTTCAGGGTATGATGTGGAATACAATGTTTTTCCGGTCCCTGGTTATAGTGTTTGCCTTACGGTGTTATTTATAATGTTATTTGATTATATACATGTGTATTAAATACTGTACTGTATTTTGTTTTAATTTTCAATGCCGTATCCCGGGGGTATACTTATATATATATATATATATATATATATATATATATATATATATATATATATATATATATATATTCTTTTATTTTCTCAGTAGACATTTTGACGTTACTGGTACTCGGCATCACCAGATCACCTAGCCATCAAATGCTGCCATTGTCTGAATCTGTAGCATCATGTAAGCAAGTGAGGCCTTGGGGAAACTTTAAGTCTGATGATCGAAATTAGCCAATCAATTCGACCTTTTTCATGTAATCTGTAGAGATGCATGAGCGAGAGACTTGCTTGCAAAACGAGGAAAGAGAAATCCTTACTTCTACAAGCGACAACAAAGATGAAAGAAGTCCCCTATAGTTTGCATCACTAAGGGAAAGCAAGACGTGAGATTGTGTCATGCCGAAAAACCTACAATGTTTGGTGGACTGTTTGAACTAAACACGATAAGCGAGTTGTGAAATGAATCAATCTATATAGACCTATGTAAACTTTCCTAACCTTTAAGGCTGGTGGCACAAAGCCTCATGTTTGGGACGCTTTCTTACAGAAGCAACGTGGATAAATGAGAAGATATTTTATCTGAAATGGAAATAAAATTATGAATTCTGATGTTGTGTTTGTGTGATCCATGGATTTTACTTGATTATATTTTGTGAGTCATGGGTTCAACTTAACTAAATAAGCCGTAGGGATCCTACTCTGTGACTCTAAAGCAATGCTGAATTGATTTTGATTCCAACAAGGCTACGAAATTAAATTTTTCAACAACGGTTTAATCATTAGAATTTAAACAAGGTTTGAATATGACAGTCACAAGCGAATCTTCATGAGGAAAGACGAACAGCAAAAGCAACAAAAAACTAGTTACACATTTACTTCATTTCCCACACACAAGCCAAATAATCTGCAGACATATCTTCAATTATTTTATTTACAAACTAATTTAAGATCAGTTTGTCTAGTGAGTTGCAAAGTCAAGGATAAGGAAAGGCAAAAGAGACGAAAAAAAAAGATAATTATTTTAGTTACTTTAACGATCTCAAGACTGTCGAGATTGCGAATACTTTTCATTTAATTGTATGATGTCATTTCTGCCTAAACTGTATCTCTCTGATTCTCACAAACCACGTTCATTTCCTGGCATATCAACCCTTTAACTTCATTCTTACTACTCCCATCTATAATATATCCTGTTTACACACAAGGCTATTTCCACCTGAATAATTTACATCTTAACTAATATTCATAATAACTAAACACCTACCAATGTTTAACAAACGTAATATATTTGATTGGATTTCAATAATAATTGTATAGATTGTATCAGTATAAACTACACAGCGCATATCACTTATTACATAAGGTTACTGTAGTACACACATGCACATGATAAGAATAATTCATATATTTAATGGATTGAAAAGAAGTAGCATGTTAGAAATATAAGTTAATCCATTCCATCATATTTAAACCCATATCGATATCCATTGGAACTTTAATTACATATTATTTTTTACCACAAACAATGCACAGTGCTGCTAAGTCGTAAAGGGCTACTATTTGGGAACAGATTTGCAGGGATATTATGTAGGAAATTGGGAGTGAGATGTCTGTTCACATTACGTATGAACTTCTGCATGTCAGTATATTCAGGGAAGCAAGGACTTGGAAGGGAATTCCAAAGTCTAGCAGTTTGAGAAGCTATTTGAGTAGAAAGCTTTTTAGCATCTAGGTATCTCTAAAATGTAGAGTTTGGCGGGTTAGATTACATCTAGGGGTTACTAGTGCTTTGAGTTCGTTCGAATACTTAGCATCACAATACTTCTTAAATTTATTAGTTTTTAAATTAAATGCTTTCATCCAATACTGTGTACATTGTGGAACGATAAAATTAGCGTCCTAAAAAAAAAGGCATTGTTCCGTTTCCGTTTGCTGAAAACCGGTTTTCTTTTTTGTTGCATACAATCTACTAGTTGGCCAGTTGTGTACAAATCCCAAGAGCGATAGGAGCCTTCTATCATGACTGAAAGTGACACAATGTTCAATAAGCGAGATCAGAGATGCGTCGCTGTACAACTCATGTTCTCTACCCATCCAAATTATAACGACAGGACCATTGCCAACACCCTCAAAAGGCAAATCAGATCGTTTAACGCTTGAAGACACAGTTCAATGGAGTTTCTGGTCACGATTATGGTCTTTGGTGTTGTTTCAAGTATACCTGGATGTGCTGAAGAGTGTAGTCATCCCTTGGTGCAATCAGGTGGCCACTGACAGACTTTGGGTGTGACAACTGACTCGGCGCTGGCCTACAAGTCCAAAGAGTCTCAGACTTGGCTTCAGAAATAGTGATACGACTTTGTACCTTTGTGCCCCCCCTTCCCGGGACCTGAATCCACTGAACTACTTCATTTGGTCAATCGTCGAGAACATCACCAACATGATCTCTCACAACACCAAATCCAGCCTGATCGCCGCCACCTTCCGAGTATTTGCCGAACTCCCATCAGCGCTTGTGGAAAAGGCATGCTCCCAGTTTCAGACCCATGTTGAGGATGAAGGCGGCTACATTGAATAGATGTCAGTTCTACTACATAATCAAGTTAACTGAATTGATTTTTTTTCAATAAATGTTTTAAAATAAACTGTAGTGTTGTTTTCTTTAGGGTAACAAATTTATCGTTTCACACTGTACTTATCCACTCTTTTTCACTGACAGTGTAAATGCCGTTTCATTTTCTTTTGAAGCGTGTAACTTTTCAGTAGACATTTATATACTTAGTATTAACTCAATTAATCCTAACAACTTATGCAGAAGTCCAGAAATATGCCTGGTTTAGAATCCAGACATGGGGCTACCTCTCTTGGATCTGATGGACCTGTAGATCTTTCCAAGTCATCTATCTAGAAGGAAAACTGATGTTAAACTTATGCTACTGACCTCATACGTCTTGCAGCATATAAACTGTAGAAGGAGGACTCTTTAGTCTTAGTCGACAACATTCCTAGAGCTGGTAACTCAAACAAATCACCGGTTTGCAAACCTAAATTGCTTAAGGAGTAGTTAGGCGCTGCAAATCGCCCGGCTTTCACACTCCTTCTTTGCCGATTATACAGGCATAGAAGTGCGATTACAGGGACTCGGCAGAGACACCCAGTGCTTGGCCTTGTTTCCTGAGTAGAGCAATGAAGGCCATTCCCTGCTCCCACTTCATTCTCATCTACTCAACCTACTAGACACTATCATCAAGCGTTTAATCTATCTCTGTATACAGGTTATTCAGGACAACCTGACATGGGGGATACTTCATTATATAAGTAAACCCTGACCAAATATTCAAAATACCATAATCCTGAGGTGCCCCGACCGGGGAATGTCGATGGGGATACTCAGGCAATTTTTGTAATTGCAAGAGTGCCCCTCCATTAGGGGAGCTTGCTTTTGATCCCCACATTCTCGAACTTCTGTAAAATATTGGCGATGTGCGCACCAGTTTAAATATCTACCATAGTATTCGAAATACAAATAAGATCCCTTTTTGACACGGCTATACACTAGCTCCTAAAAGCAATGGTACACTTTCTGATAGTCAACTCTGTACCGCTTGCCTGTTTCTCACCTGACATCAACTTGGATGTCTTCAAGTCCAACATAAACAAATTCCTGATGAACCGCCCCCTTAAGTAATTACACTTTATCAAATCCCCAATACTAACTAATACTACAACACTATCCCATTGATTACTGTACACGCAATAACCCTTATCCCCGAGTGGCTTCTGGGCCTTAATAAGTGGTGACCTCCATGTAAAAAAAAAAGTAGCAGGGCTTAGCTGGATACTCCACCAAACCAAATGAATTCATCTCCTGGAATCCAATAAGAAGATATACAATAATATAATTAACTGATGAATAATAATATTTTTCACTTCTTTGCTAACTCAAAATAAGGGAGGTAAACGAAAACCTTTATTGAACATTTAAATATCTATGTATCTTAAATATGTATCCTAAATAGAAATCAAAGGTTAGCCCCAAAACGAGGCCCTTGTTGATTTCTTTGAATTTACTGAAGTTAAATGAATAATAAAAAAAAACATTTTTTTTTTAATTCAATTTTCATCCCAAACAAGGTACAGTGCTACTTTGAAGCAGGGGGCTACTATCAGGGACTTAATTAGCGGGGTCATTATGAAGGGAGATGAGTAGAAAGATGTTTGTTAACATTACACTTGACCTTCTGCATATCAGTGCAGTTGGGAAAGCAGAATCCCGGAAGGGAGTTCCAAATACCCGCAGTTCTGGGGAAGAAGCTATTGGAGTAAAAGGCTTTCTTGCACCTAGGGATCTCTACTGTAAAAGGATGAGACTTAGTACCTTGTCGGGTTTGTCGGGGGTAGTTACGTCGGGGAGGTACAAGTGTTTGCAGTTCGTCAGAGCATTCACCATTAAAGTATTTGTAGAACAAGCAGAGGGATGCAACATCTCGTCGATGGGACAGAGGCTGAAGCCTAGATGACAGTTCAGGACCTATCAGGTTGGCGACTCTCTTTTGAACCCTGTCCAGGAGCGAGATACAAGCAGCAGATGCACCAGCCCAGATGTGACAACAGTACTCCATACATGAGCGAATGGTGGCCTTATAGAGGTATAGGATACTGTCAGGCGTAAGTAGTTTTCTAGCACAGTAGAGGAAGCCAACCTTCCTTGCAGCAGCCTTGGCAATCCTCTCAATGTATCTATTCCAGTTCATATTCCCTGTAAACGTTAGGCCGAGGAGTTTAAAAGAAGTACTTTCAGGCAATGTGTTCTTGGCCATTGCTATTGGTGGTAGAGAAGGTTTCTTGTAGTTATTGAAGGAAACAAGCTTAGTCTTAGCAGCATTGAATGTGACCATCCATTTTTGTCCCTATTCCACTACAGATTGGAGGTCATCCTCTAGTGTTTCTGCCATTTCCTTGGATATGTGTTCATTTTTTTTCCTCTCATATCTGTTATATACCCATCTCCGAAACAATTTTATCAGGGAGGTCATTTATGAATATCAGAAATAACAGAGGTCCAAGGATAGACCCCTGAGGTACTCCCGCATTTATGTCATATTGTTTAGATATACAACCGTCGAGGACAACTTTGATTTTTCTATTATTTAAGAAGGATTTAATTACATCATGAATTCTTCCAGTAATTCCATATGATCTAATTTTCATCAGAAGACCATCGTGCCATACCCTGTCAAAAGCCTTACATATATTAAAGGCTACCGCTCTACCCTCCCCTGTTTTGTCCAATGAACGGTATATACGTTCAGAAACTACAGTTAAGATACCTGCTGTTAAACGGGCTTGCCTGAATCCATATTGTTTGTCAGTCAGGAGTTTAGCAGCTGTTAGGTGCTGGACTAGGGCTTGATTAACTAAGGACTCAAATATTTTGGTGAAAAGCGGGAGGAGGCTAATGGGGCGATAATTTAGTGGGTCAGTTCTTTCACCAGAATTCTTGAAGACTGGTACCACAGAGGCGGTTTTTCAGCAGTCGGAAAAGCAAGATTCGTTAAGGCATTGATTGTAAAGTTTGGAGAGAACTCGAGCAACCTCAGCAGAGCATTTTTTTAATAGCACAGCTGGGATGAGGTCTGGTCCACATGCTTTTGAGGTGTCTAGGTTTTTTATAATAGCATGTACCTGAAAAGGGGCGATTTTCAAATCGTCTAGTGTGGCGTCTGTTCGCAGAGGAAAATCAGGGAGGGAGTGGTGTACCGAGTTCAGTGTGGAGTTTGAGGCAAACTGACTGGCAAGCAGATTAGCCTTGTCAGTAGTCAGATTGTTTGATAGTGGGGGAATAGTTGACTGTCCATTATTTACTACGCTGTTGTAGATTTTCCAAAAATCACGGATTCCTAATTTCTGTGCTTCGATGCGTTTTCTGGTGGTTTCAGAGTAATCTGTCTTAGCTGTCTCTATCACTCTCTTAGAATTATTTCTAGCTTCTATAAACTTCTGTTTATTTGAGCTGAACTTATGTCGGTTTAATCTGCAGAACGCATGCTGCCTTTGACAAATGGCAGCTGCACAAGCAGAAGTAAACCATTGGGGAGAGTGGGGCTTGCTATAGAATTTCCGTGCAGGAACATGTGCTTCAATTGCAGTTTTGAACCATTCAGTGGTCTCATTTGCACACTGTTCTGCTGGAAGTAAAGATATTTTGCCATGGGGCATCTCTGATGAGTTCCCTGATGGCTTCCCAATCAGCCTTTTTGTAATACCTCGTTGTTTTGAGTAGTTGGTCTTCAGTTTTAGGGCGAGAATTTAGGCTGATTTCTACCATTATCACAGCGTGATCAGCATTCCCGAGTGGGCTGTGGGCATTTGTTGTACAGTCATCGGGAACCGTTGTCAGAAAGATCTAGAAGTGAGGCATGTTTATCTTGCTGGTCTGGGAAATGTGTCGGAAATGTAACTAACTGAGATAGGGAATGGGAAATAGAGAAGCTATGTGTTGTGCTACCAGCTACGTCTGTGTGATTAGAGAATCCTAGCCAGTTACTGTGGTGGACATTGAAGTCACCAAATACATGTATTTGAGTGCTATATCTATGCTGTCTGAGACTTTTTTTATTAGGGTACAGTCTTGGTTTGAGGGAGAGCGATAGAGAAAATACAAGTCAAGTAGCTAATATTGTGTTGCATATTTAGTCTGAAGCACATAAAGGCCTGGTCGTCTGATTCTAGTTTTATTTCTCTAGTCAGGGGGGTGTTACGAACATACACTTTTTCTTTCTTTTAATATAGTAGTCTAGTTTTTTTTTCTTTTTTGTCTTCTTTATTATATATATTATAATTTGAATACAATTTGAATATGATTTGAATACATGCTGTAAAAAAAGCGGATTAAAAATAGATAACGAATAGTTTCCTCATGTGAGACTAACCGTAGCCCTCGGCGCAAGAGGGTCCGTGTGTGCCTGGCGTGTGGGGTGGTGGCTGATCCTGTGGTCGGGGCAGCGGAAGAAAGAGTTTCAAGATGGCGCCTGCCTGCTTTTATTAGAGACGGAATCTCGCGGGGATGCAAATTAGCTAGGCCATCTTGAGTAATAAAAATCGGTCCATTGGAGGTGCGAGTCAGTCGGGTTCTGACGTTCGTGGCGATCAGTACAGTGACCGTTGGGTTCCGTGTCTATTCGTGCAGTCAGCTGAGCTTTGTTAGTTGCCTTCGCGCCGTGGCTGTCATTGTTTGTTGGTTTGCTGTGTGTTGCCGTGGTTCTTCAGTGAAACGCTTCGTCGCCCACGACGAGTCTCACCGTCTCCTACACAAGATACTCTTAGAAGCTATTTCGGCCTTCCCACTCCGAACTTGGTTTTCTTTTCTTCAATGGCGGATAGGTTCGATCTAAAGTTGATACCGGAATTCGACGGATCCGACCCGGTACTCAGCTGGGTTGAGAAGGTCGAGTTACATTGTCAGTTGTCCGGCGTGAAAAATGTCGAGCGCGTGATTCCTCTGCGGCTGACCGGCGGGGCCTTCGCTGTATATCAGCAACTCAGCGCTGAGGAGAAGTGTGACTACTCGAGTATCAAGGCGGCGTTGTACAGGGCGTTCGCCACTGACCCCGCCACAGGGGACTGGTGCGTGCAGGGAGACAAACTGAGCGTGTGGGTGGACGCAAGTTCTCTTGCGATCGGTGTAGTTTTGGAGAAAGATGGGGCCGTAGTTGAGGATGCCTGCTGGCTGCGACCGGCGAATGATGCTGCCCATATCAACCTGGCAGAACTCGACGCTGTAATAAAGGGCATTAACCTGGCACTTCAATGGGAAGTGGAGAAACTGCGTGTGCACACTAACTCACTTTGCGTGCACCACTGGGTGTCGGACACACTCACGAGCAAGGCCAGGGCATGCACCAAGGCAGCCAGCGAAATGCTGATAAGACGGAGGCTCGAGACTGTGAAAAAACTGGTGACGGAGTACAACCTGTCCGTAGACGTAGTGCTCGTCGCCTCGGACTACAACCTCGCCGACAAGCTCACTCGGGTACCACGGAGATGGTATGAAGCTATGAAGAAAGAAGCTAAGCCATTGCCTCTGTGTGCTGCCTCCGTCGAGGAGGACGAAATCAGGAAGATACATCACGACAGTGGGCACCCCGGAGTGCAACGGACCTACTACTTTGTGAAGTTGGCTAGACCATCAATACCAAAAAGCGCAGTAAGAGCAGTGGTCAGGGAGTGCCAAACGTGCCAGTCCATCGACCCCGCCCCAGCCAGATGGCGGAAAGGACAGCTGGGAGTGGACGCGACTTGGAGTCGGTTGGGTATGGATATAACCCACTACGGCAGCCAACACTTCCCCACGCTGATAGACTGCGGGCCAACGAGGTTCGCGATTTGGCGCCAATTGGCAAGGCAGGATTCCACCAGTGTCATCCACGAATTGGAATCCATATTCTACGAAAGGGGGCCGCCTGAGGAGATCCTCACAGATAACGACACGGCGTTCTGCAGCAGGGAATTTAGGCATTTTATGGACAACTGGGGGATCCGCCTTCGACACCGATGCGCGTATGTGCCGAGCGGCAATGGCATAGCGGAGCGATGCCACCGAACCGTGAAGAGGATCGCGGCAAGGAAGAAGTGTACGATCGCGGAGGCGGTTTATAGATACAACACAACGCCTAAGGACACCGTGACTGGCGGCAGTGCGCCTGCTGATGCGATTCATCACTACCACGTGCACATCAAGGACGTTGAAGTGTGTCTACCCGACCAACGAGAACCCCAGGGGACGTACCAAGTGGGAGACACCGTCTGGGTGAAGCCACCCGGCGGCCGGTGCACCAGCAGCTTTTGGAAGGGACGGGTCACCGGCGTCATCAGTGAACAGGCCATACTAGTCGATGGTACTCCGCGCCACGTAAGGGATGTCCGGCCCGCTCTAAGCGCTGACCAATCGGCAAGCAGTGGAAGTAGCGAGTCATCCGACGATGAGCGATGGATCCAACCCGTGCCCCACGAACCTGGTGACTCAACTGCGAGCAGTGGAAGGAGCGAGTCATCCGACGATGAGCGATGGATCCAACCTGTGCCCCATGGACCTGATGACTACACTGCGAGCTCTAATGCTGATGCTGATGCTTCCGATGCCACTTCTGAGAGCTCCGATGAGGAAGTCCCGGCAATACCCCTCAGCAGGAGTGCTCGAATCAAACGGCCACGTCCGCCGTGTCACGTATGTGATCTGGAGACCAGGGGGGAGTGTGAGACTAACCGTAGCCCTCGGCGCAAGAGGGTCCGTGTGTGCCTGGCGTGTGGGGTGGTGGCTGATCCTGTGGTCGGGGCAGCGGAAGAAAGAGTTTCAAGATGGCGCCTGCCTGCTTTTATTAGAGACGGAATCTTGCAGGATCGCGCGAGATCTCGCGGGGATGCAAATTAGCTAGGCCATCTTGAGTAATAAAAATCGGTCCATTGGAGGTGCGAGTCAGTCGGGTTCTGACGTTCGTGGCGATCAGTACAGTGACCGTTGGGTTCCGTGTCTATTCGTGCAGTCAGCTGAGCTTTGTTAGTTGCCTTCGCGCCGTGGCTGTCATTGTTTGTTGGTTTGCTGTGTGTTGCCGTGGTTCTTCAGTGAAACGCTTCGTCGCCCACGACGAGTCTCACCGTCTCCTACACAAGATACTCTTACACCTCATATGGAACCTTATATCATAAGATATCTCACTACTGATGCAATTCTCTATCTATGTAAAAGCCAAGTACGTCCAATGATGGAATACTGTTGCCATATCTGGGCAGGAGCTGCTAAAAACAGCCTATCGTGCCTTGACAGAGTACAAAATAGACTTCGTGGCTTAGTGGGGGATGCCCTTTCTCTACCCTGCAACCTCTCTCCCACAGAAGAGACGTTGCGAGCCTTTCCTCGTTATTTCCATGG